>NC_058130.1:593329396-593505681 GCF_016433145.1 Gracilinanus agilis
CTTTCTTTCTTTCTTCCTTTCTTTTTTGGCAAGCAGAGATAAAGTTGGTAGAAACAGTAATTATACCTTTTTGCTTGTGCTTTCTTGAACTCTGACAAGAAAAATAAACCAATAGCTATGACATCCAAGACCAGAGCAGACAAGGTTCTGAGGGAGATAGATACTTGATTGTAAAGCAGCCTGTTTTTCAAAACCTGTTGGGAGAAAAAAAAGAAAAGTTTGAAAACCATAAAGGAAAAGTCTTAGTGGAGCACATTTGTAGACAGAGTATATCATTATAGCATTATGAGGCCCAATTCCTGAATATCGGCATAAAGTGTCTGCAAAGTTTTATGCCTTCTGGCTGCATAGTTTTGCCTTTACAAGCTAATTAAAAGATTGCATATAAATCCATTCCAAAGAGAAAACAGTGAAGAAAGGTATGGATTAGCACATGCGTATAGACCTGGACACAGAGACAATGGAGAGGATATGAAAATGGTTTGTTCTGCCTTGAGGACTGGGGACATACATGCTCCTCTCTCCCTGAACATTTATGTCCTCTGAGTAGATTCTAGAAAGCCCACTTATATGACATGAAATTTACTAGGAATCAGACCCTAAAAATTTGACGACAAATCCTATGTTGAAATTCTAGAGGCTGAGTGGAACAGATTTCTGGAGAAAAACTGAAAGGTTGCCAAAAAAAAATTTAAGAGCCAGTATTCTCAAAGGGAATATATAAAAATGACTTCAGGGTTCTTCTAACCAATCCATTAAAGAACAATCCCTGAGGTCAGGTTCAACATACTGAACTCTTTCCTTCTAATTGCCCTTCTTTCTGTCTAGGACACCGTCCATTCACTCCTTCTACTCACTAGGTGGATGGTTACTTATTTTCCTATATCCAGCTTGAATTGGAAACTCCAGAAGATGTTTCATTTTCTTGATTAGTGAGCAGGAAAGGCCAGGCCCAAGACAGCTAGGGCCCTTCTCTTTGAATGATGCTTTTCTGTTCGCATTTAGTTACATTCATCTCTCTATATTCAGGTCTGACACAGCATGTAGCCTGTTACAAATTCATAAACCTCACTCCTATCCTTACACTTCACTGCATATCAACCTTGGAGGGAGCCTATAGATGCAGTGAACCCAATTCAAAGAGAAAAAAAAAGTCATGTTCCATCCAATCCCCATGAAAGTCAACCCATTTAAAAAATGGTTAGTTTTTTTAGTGTTTGCTTCACATATGAAATTCTATAGAAATGAGTCTCTGATGATTGATTTTAAAGAAACTAGGAATGTTTAAGAAAAACCCCATAAGCTAGTGTACCCCTGAAAACAAGCTTTTACCCATGTGCCTGAGATTGAAAAGATATCAAGAAGAAAGCTAGTGAAAAAAAGTCAGGGGGAATTTAATTCTTTCTGACTGTGTGAAGAGAAAAGTAAGAAGTGATTTTCCAGTAGGTAGAAGAGTGTTATGAGTAATGTGGTGACGTTAGAAATAAAATTGGAGAATATGTGCATTTTGTTGAAGAGATACTGAATTAATAACATCAAGGACTTTTGTAACTCCAGGATTCTATGAGCTAAAAATTTGGTATGGAATATGACTATAAAAAAATAAGTAAAAGGTTCAATGCAGGGGATTTGGGAGTCATATTTAAAGGAGGAAAGGATTTTAGAGGCCCGGCAAATAGTTGGTATGTAACAATAAATTTTTATTGATTAATTGACTACTTGGTGACTTGTGGTATATATGCATGAGCCAAGGAAGACTTCATAGAGGCCAGATCTTTATTGTTCAACTTAATATTGCTTCTTTGGTTATTAATAGATCATTAGTAACATCCAAAAGTATAGTTTCTGCATTTTGGTAGAGATCAAAGTAAAATTGTAGATATGTGAGGAGTAGAATGAATAAATAGTTTTGAAAAGGCAATGACACATTAACAATATTAATGCACGATGATCAATTATGAATGCTTAATTATGTTATGTTGTTAAACAAGGCAAAGATCCAGGAAAACTCCAAGGGACTCAGGATGAAAAAAGGATAGCCACCTTTATGGAAGGAACAGAGGCCAAATGCAGATTGACACATACCATTCTTTATTTTATTTTCTTCTTGAATTTTTCTCTAGTGTAAGCAATATGTGACTTGTTTTACAACATGACATACAAGGAAATTTGTACTATATGATAATATATGCACAACTTCTATCATAATAACTGAATTTTTGGAGAGGGAATAATGGTTTGAGGGAGAGAGAGAACATAGATGGCTAAACATGAAAAAACAAATATTAAAAATTATATTGACAGGGGGCAGCTGGGTAGCTCAGTGGAGTGAGAGTCAGGCCTAGAGACAGGAGGTCCTAGGTTCAAACCCGGCCTCAGCCACTTCCCAGCTGTGTGACCCTGGGCAAGTCACTTGACCCCCATTGCCCACCCTTACCACTCTTCCACCTATAAGACAATACACCAAAAATTAAGGGTTAAAAAAATTATATTGTCATAAACAGGAAAAAATAAACATTTTTTAAGAAGAGCAAATAGTGTTTCATTTTTGTCATTATATCCCTAGCACTTAAATCTTGGTACATAATAGGTGATTCTGTTGTTAGTTTACTGATGATTGATACAGACCAGTCATTCACATATTCCATAGGAAAAGATAAGGAAAATAGATTGGCAACTACTACACTGATGTGTCGGTAAGTGAAAGGACCCAGCTGAGAAGGAGAATTTGAAGATGGGAGAGAACTGTGTGAATGAAGAAATTAGCCTGTAATGGAGGGGCATAGTTTCAGCAGCTTGAGATATTTATCTTAGAAAAAGAAAGAGCATCCCTTTCTCTGAGACTGAAGATAAGTATTAATATAGAGATTATGCTGAGATGTAGAGTACATGAAGAATTCCATGCCAGATGGATACTCTCATTTGTGATAATATAATTTTTGAGATTTCTGCTCAATGATACAGATTGCACTATATCTATTTATGCCTATCCCATATAACTCTCTTCAATGCTCTCCCACAAGTTCACCATAGTGGATCTATCCAACATGCTACAAAGGCCTTCCTTATTTTATCCTAACATGACAAGGCTACCAGTGGAACCATCTGACTGTCAATCTGTCATTCCTCGCTTTTGCCATATGATCAAATCATATGATCACAGAGGAAAATGAGACAATTTCCAACATGCATTTCTTTGATGATGTTCTCTACTCACGTTCTTCAGATTCCTTACTGATTATATGATGTACCTAATTCACAACCACCATATGTCATTCCATTGATTTCTTTGTAATATTTAGTTTTAGTCCTTCAGTGGAGTTCCGTGTCTTACTGTAATAGAATAGTACTGGTTAAATATTTTTATTGAAAAGGTGGCCTAAAGACATTGCCTAGTATACTATATAGTATAGTCAAAAACTATAAACAAAAGGTTCTCAAAAATTGCAAACTAATAATAACAATATAAATGATTGTCCTAAATTGCTAATTGTTAGAGAAATGAAAATCAAAGCAGCTCTTAGATTTTACCTCACATTCATCCAGTAGGCAAAGATGATAAAAAATGTGAATGATAAATGTTGAAGAGGTTGTGGAAAGACAAATACTCATGCATCATTGTGGAACTTGATAGCAATGTGAAATTATACAAATGGAGAGATTGAAACAACCACAACCTTTGACCCACAAGTTAAATTGCTAGCCAAGAGGCTATTGACCAAAAGAAATGCTTCATATATGCGAAAATACTTATAACTGCACTAGAAGCAAAGAGCTGAAAACTAGACACCAATCAATTAGAAGGGATATTTTTTCTAAATCATGTTACAGAATCATATGGAATATTATTGTGCTATAAGAAACAATGAATATGATAATTCTGAGAAGCCTGGAAAGACTTATATGAACTTACAAGAGACAAACTGAAGTAATCAGAGCCAGGAAAATAATATGTATAATAATTAGAATAATTTAAAATAAAAGAATAATAACCACTCAAATAACAAACTCAAAACTAAATATTACAAAAGTATGGAGAACAAGATTGGCTCCAAAGAAGAGAAAACACTTTGCCCTTTTTGTGTGTGTGTGGCAAAGTACATGGGTGTGGAACATTTCATAACATCAGATTTTTTTTGATGCCTTGATCAGTTTACTGATTTTTTTTCTCTTCCCCCCCATAAAATTGCTTTGTTATAAGAGATGCCTTTCTTGGATAAAAAGTAAAGAAAGGATGCAGGGGAAAATCTATACCATGTAAAAACAAACAATATCTCAAAAAATATTTTTTAAAGGAAAGATGAGGATGTCCTTTCTTAGGAAGTTTTGGGTCAATAATAGAGCTTTGTGATTTCCTGAAAACACTCTAGTTCACTCCCCTTCTATTTTAAAATTCTGAGACTAGTTTTATTATCTATCCCAGATGTGCAAACTTTTTGACAACCTTTGTAGGATGCCTATTCATATGCATATTGATAACTAGGGAAAAAACATTATTTATCCATTTGGTTTTTCCTGAGTGGATGGACAAGAAAAATTCCTTTTGTGTGATGATAGATCTCTTCCAACAATCTAGGCAGTGTTTTGGGGCTTGTTGCAATCAATTTAACATACACTGGGAATTTTTCCTGGACCTTGACTATTCTATTTCTTCACTGTCACAATAGAGAATATTTCCAATGAACACATTTCCTTGTGTTATATCTTGCCTATTGTTTAAAAAAGTCATTAAATAAGCTTGAAATACTCCATAGAAGTGTGTCTCAGTATCTCTTTGCATGTGTGTATGAGTGTGTGTGTGTGTGTGTGTGTGTGTGTGTGTGTGTGTACACACTGTGTTTGGACATGAATAGCTCTTTCCTTCAGGGTCTGGCTCTGTGATTTTCCATGACTATCTCTTTCACCTCTAACCTCCCCATCTCCACTTTATGCTTCCTTTTCACATACTCCATTTGTCTGCCTTCTCCAACTACTGGCAATAATAGAGAACTTATAGTTTCCATCATTTTATAAAATATTTATTATATTTTAAAAATTGAGTTGTGGATACTCTGTTCTAAACATTTTAGGTAGAAAAAAGTAGAATGGCTTATTTTTTCTACCTTGGGTCAATGGCTTTTTAAAGATTAAATGAAAGAGAAAGAAGTTTACCATATTTCACAAGCTGCAATCAGTCAATGAATTCATATAAAATGAAATTCATATCCAGGGTCAGGGACAGGAAGGAGGGTGATTGAATGAGAAAAACAAACAAACAAATAAACAAAGACAGGAATAAAGGCAGAAACAAAGAAAGAAACAAGGAAAAACAAAGAGAAAGAGACAGAAAGAAAAAGAAAAAGGAAGGAAGGAAGGAAGGAAGGAAGGAAGGAAGGAAGGAAGGAAGGAAGGAAGGAAGGAAGGAAGGAAGGAAGGACTGTCTACACATCTTCAGTCACATAGAAGTTCTTTGTGGTTTTGCCTGAATTTATTTTGAATACATCAGGAAAATATTTATTGAGATAATTAGGTGCAGAGAGCCATCAAAATCCATGATGTATGACAAAGTCATGCATGGATCCTGAAACCTACAAAGCAGGCCAAAGGAGGATGGAAATCCCATTCAGAGCCCCCCGTGTGACTCCTCTCTTATAAACACTCCTTATTACTGGTACTATTGTGATCAATATCCCTATTCAGCCCCAGGGAAATACAGAAGAATAGTAAAGGCTGTTTCTAGAGCTTTTATAGACCCCCTACAGACTCCTAGGAAATTCCCACCTTTACATGTATTAATACAGAAATTCCCCTAAAAGTCACTTCATAACAAACCAGCAAATAGTGAGTTAATGTTTAAGATTTTAAACTCCAAAAAAACTGCACCTGGATTTTCCATTCCCTTACCCAGAAGCTTACAACCAGAAATAATACCCACCCACCCCCATCCCTGATTCGGTATGTTACAATGGATGAAAAATGGAGAAGTAGCCTTCAGTGCAAAGTCCAGTACATCCCTGAGCCGTTCTCTCCACCCCATAGCCTGGGAAACATGTCAAAGCATACCTTTGAGAAATATTGAAAGTTGCTGGAGAATGAAGAGTTGTTATTAACAAAGTTAATGTATGACTTAATCCATTATCTCTAAGAAAAAATGTATGGTGAGAATGAAAATCCATGCCAACCTTATGTGTGACCTCAAAATATATAAAAATAAACTTTACTTGAGGCAGACCAGAGCAGTCTCCATGATGCTTGGCTCTGGCTGAAGTTCAGAGTGATTGTCTTTCATTCGTCTTAATGCATCAATGCCGTCCCACCTCCTGGAGTACCTGAACTTGTGAGAATTTGACTCCCGCATTTAGGTTGCCCAGTGGTTATAGTAACTGAATTCAAAAGCCAAGTAGTTCAAATATGGAATTAGACAGTAACTGTGTGGCCACGGGCAAGTCACTTAGCCTCTTTTCTAAATCTAAAATGGGATGGCTGTTAGCCTTAGTTTTTGTGTTTTTTGTTTGTTTGTTTGTTTTTACTGTAAAATGGGTATAAGAACAATATCCAATTCTCAATGTTACCATGAGGATCAGAAGAAATAGCATTTGTATAGTGTTAAGCACAGTGACTGGCACATAGTAAGCTCTGATATAAATGCCTATTCTCTTCTTTCTTCTAATGTTTTGTGCATGTGATATGACATTTATATATCTAAATGAGGCCATTCATTTCCAGTAATGATTTCTAGGTAAATTTTCAATTTTATATAAAATATAAAGTATATATGTATATGTTTACAAAGCACATCAATAATTTTAAAACCTTCATACTTTTTTATCTCAATCACACTTTTTTCCAAAATACGATTCATTATTATTCCCCCCAAACCCTTTCATTTTTCAAATTTTCCTATCATTACTGAGAACATCACCATATTACCAACCAACCAGGCTTTCAACCTACATCAGTGATTCCCAAAGTGGGTGCCACTGCCCCCTGGTGGATGCTGCAGCCATCCAGGGGAGGCGGTGATGGCCACAGGTGCACTTGCGGGGGTAGGGGAGGAGTGAATAACTATAAGGGAGTGGTGATAGTATGTGACAGGGGGTGCTAAATAATATTTTTTCTGGAAAGGGGGCAGTAGGCCAAAAAAGTTTGGGAACCCCTGACCTAGATGTTTTCCTCAACTACTCATTCTCACTCATCCCACATATCTAATATGTAGAAGTCTTATCATTTTTGCCCTCAGTAGGAGGGAAACTTTTATTCTCGTTTTATAATAGTTTATTATTTTTCAAGTATTTTATGTTAATCTTACTCTCTAATTGTCCCTCAAGCAAATTTTAAAATTAAAATTACTTAGCATATTTATACATAGTCCCACAAAACAAATCCCCATGTTAGCAATGTCTAAAAATATGTATCCTTTTCTAAATTTTAAGTTCATTAACTTTTAGTCAGGAGATGAGTGTGGCTTCTTTCATCTTCATTCTCTTGAACTCATGGGTTATCATTGTGTTGATCAGAATTCTAATGTCTTGCAAAGTTGTTGTTTTTTTCTATAATGTTTTTATCAACGTATCTGTTGTTCTTTCATTTCTGTTCACTGACCGCTGCATCATTTCATAAATATGGCTTCCCAGAACATTGCACACAGAGATTGACACACTGTGGCCCAACTGAATGTAATAGACTTCTCTATTAGCAGCAATGCAATGACCCAGGACAATTCTGTGGGACTTATGAGAAAGGACGCTATCCACATCCAGAGAAAGAACTGTGGGAGTAGAATCACAGAAGAAAAACATATGATTGATCATGTGGTTCGATGGGGATACAATTGGGGATGTTGACTTTAAATGATCACTCTATTATAAATATTAATGATATGGAAATGGGTTTTGAACAATGATAAATGTAAAACCCAGGGGAATTGTGGAGGGAAAGAACATGAATCATGAAATCATGGAAAATATTCCAAATATATAAATTAATTAAAAAATACAATACAATACAATAAATATCTTCCTAGTTGCTTCTGAATATATCCATTTCATCATTTCTCATAGTATAATAACATTTCATTATGTTTACATACTATACTTTATTTAGCCATTCCTAAATAGGAGTGCACACTCTTAATTTTATTTTTTTGTCTACCACTGAAAAAAGCTGTTATAAATATTTTTATACATAAAGAGTTTCTCTAAAATCTCAGTGTAGTATTAGGCTACTAAAAATTAACAAATATATTTATTAAATGTGTTATATCAAAAATACCTGTTTAATAAACACATCTAATATATTAAATATTGCAGAATCATTAAAGCTTAAAATTTCACTAAGGCTTTTGGGACTCAAATCATTTTCTTCTCTTTGATTTCTGTGGGGGGAAAGGACTTGTGAAAAAATAGCTGGATCAAAGGGTATGTACATTATGGTAACTTTCTGGGCATCATGTCAAATTATATTCTAAAATGACTAGACTAATTCACAGCTCCACCAACAGTTGGCTATGATACCTCTCCGACATTTGTCATTTTCTCCTTTTCTCATTCTGCCAGTCTAATAGGTATGAGGTAGAACCTGTAGAATACTTGCATTTTATATAATCAAAATTGTCAAATATGTTTATTATGAGACTTTTTATGTCTATTTTTTTTTGCTTTTGCAATATGTCTCACATTTGTCTTCTGATAGGTTTGCCATACTCTTTCAAGCTTTTATTACTTCATATTTAGTCAATTCAGTGGATTACTGGTTGGTCTCTGACTCAGAGTGTTCTCCTTATCCATCCCATCTTCAAAAAAACAGGTATTACCATGTCATTCTCTGGATCAAAAAATTCCAGTCATTTCTTAGCAGCTGCAATATTAAATATAACTGTTTGTCTTTCAAAGCCCATCAAAGTCTGGCCCCTTCCTACTTTTCCAGGTTTTTTCATACTGTTTAATTTTTTTTTTACTTTACTTCCCTCCCCATAAGCTAAAATTCAAAGATATTTGCCTCCTTGCAGTTCCTTATACATGAAACTCCGTCTCCCACCTTGTGAAATGTTATCTTTGTGAAGATCAAGGCTTAATAAATATGCTTAAAATGTTCCTTTCATGGAGTTGTCTTTATAAAATTTCTTAGCTAGCATTTTTGTTTAAAAGTTGATGTTCCTTATTTTACTGTCAAGCAGTGTCATTTTATTTTTATATCAATGTATATTTATATAATTATTTATCTAGATATAGTCTAGCCATCGTATAGCTGTCATCTAGAAGCTATCTAGCCTTTGGCTGCCATTTAGCTATCTAGCCTCCATCTAACCACTGTCTAGAAGCCATATAGCTGCCTAGGCATCTAGATGCCATCTAGTCATAGCCATCTAGCCACTGTCTAGATGCCATCTAGCAACCATCTAGCCATCTAAACATCTTTAGATACCATCTACCATACAGCCACTATCTAAATGCCATCTAGATGTCTAGCCATCTAGACACCATCTAGTCATCTAGATTTCTAGGTGTTGTCTAGATGCTATCTATCCATCTAAACCAGTGATGGGCAAACCATGGGCCAGATGCAGCCCCCTGAAATGTTCTATCCTGCCTCATGACATTATTCCTAATCTGATGAATACAATGAGTAGGATACAATACAATGAAACTTCGAAAGAGTTGTCTTAGAAACAGACTGACAGAGGATCATTTCCTTTCCTTTGGCCCCTTCTTTAAAAAGTTTGCCCATCACTGATCTGAACTAAAGAATACTAAGGTTGATTTATGGAGATATTTTTTCTAGCTTTTTTACTCTATATCATACCTAGAATGCCTTATTTTCTCATCTCTAGTTATCTTGGTTTCCTTAAAATCTCATCTCAAATTCTAGTTTAGGCTAAAAAAAATCAATTATCTAAAATCAACAATCAAAATATTCTCATAGAAATGAGACTTCTTTGGCACATAATATTAGGAGAGCTTTATTCTCAGTTGTATCCCAGAGCATCTGAAACTGCTTTGGGCATTTTTTTATCTTCCTCATAATTGTATAACCATTACAAAATTATCTAGCTATAAGAAGGGTACTGATACCCTCTCAACTTCAATTAACGCCACTAACATGACACTCTACATTGTCATCTGATGTCATCTAATGGTTAAAAGCACTTCATTCTTCCAAAACTGATTGGACTTATAGCTACTTTGCCCTTGTAATTAATTCATTAGTAATGTAACTTAAAAAAAAGAAATTCTTACATGGTAAAGGTATCAAGATATAGAGGCACCTTTGTAACTACCACCAGAGGGAGAAAAAGAGGAGAGAATTGAATATCTCTCGTCCTTCCTTCCTGCTTCCTTTTGCCCAGAGGATATAGTTGTGAACTTTGAAAGAGCAGAAGATAAACTTCTCATTGGCTTTGGCAAGCAGCATCCATTAAACAAAAAATGCAGAAGTGTTTAGCTTCTTCATAGGATGCTAAGAAACTAGTCACATGAAGAAAAGATAGTTTCAGGAATATTCAAGGGCATGAACTTTGGATTCAAATTAGAGAGCTACATCTTCCTAAGGGAAACTTCAAGGGGACTTCTTGGAAAGTGAAAAGGATTTCCAGGAACTGAGATCTGCACTGTTTTGTTTTTTTCTTTTTCTAAATAGGAGCCCACTTTTCAAGGCTTAGAAATCGGCACAAATTTAGTGAATGTGCCCTTGGTTTGGAGGGAATCTTTTGTATTAAATTTTATCACTATTCTACCTAAGTAAATTATGATTTACAAAAGCAAATTTGTATCAACTGGTTAATTGATATTTAGAAGCACACCAAATGGAGTTCCTTAAGGAATACTATTAGAAATCTTAGCCTCAAAGATTATCCCTATGATTTTGAAAGAAGAAGTAGTTAGCTACCTTTTGGGAGCTTAGACTGTTGGTGTTTTTGAGAATTAGAGAAAGGAGAGAAGACTATCTAAGTAATAACATATTCTATTATTTACAGCTCAGAGAGATGTCATAAACACATAATTATCAGAGTAGTATAATGGAAAGAACAATGGATATAAAATAAGATTTTCATTCTAATCCTTGCTCTAATGTTCACTAACTGATTCACCTTATCCATATTATTTAACTTCCACAAGACTCAGTTTTTCAATCGGTAATTATTTCTTAAGTGCCTGCTATATGCCAGTTGGGATAAGTAGGTCAAAACAGCTCCTGCCTTCCATGAGCTTCCGTTCTAATGGGGAGGACAACATGTACATGCATGGATGTTTACAGAGGAATTGGAAAGCAAACATAGAGGGTAAAGCAGTAAAACTGGGAGACTAGCAGTGGCTTTCCTTCAGAGGCAACATTTCTGCTGGGTCTTGAAGGAAGAACAGGATTCTTCAAGTTAGAACTGAAGAGAAAAAGTGTATCAAACATAAGGAATAACTATTTCAAAAACACAGAGAGTAAAAATGGAGTTTCCTAGGCAAGGAACAGCAAGTAGGTCAGTATAACTGGATCACAGAGTGCATGAAAGAGGATAAAATTTAAAATGGGAATAATTACAGTTTAAACAACCTTCTTCGGAGGGTTATTTTGAAGAATGAGCTTTGTAAAACTTAAAGAGCTCATATGAGCTGGGATTATTGGTCACTGCTGATACCTGGGTTACATGAATTTCACTCACTAGGAAAAGATTTTTTGTGCCTACCTCAAGCAAACTGTAAAGAAAGGGAAAATATGGCCCTGAGAGAGGTCATAACCATACAGTTTTCAGGGTGATGTAGTGGAAAGAGCATTGAACTTATAATCAGGAAGGTTTGGCTCAAGGCCCAGTTCTGACACTTATTTTATGAGTTTCATGGAAAGGCTAAAAATAATAGCAATCTCTCCCTGAGAATGCCGCACCCATTCCTGGGACTCTGTGTGTATGCCTGGATTAGAGGACTATGGAATGTGTGGAGATTGCTCAGATCGACACAGAAAAAAATGATTTGAAAGTCCTTTCCCCATCTATATATGTCCTGTACATTTAGCTCACTTTTTCTCCCCTGAAAACAAGGACTATACAACATATCCAGTGGAAAGATGAACATTTGTCAGTGCTCATGGATAGATAAGCCAGAAATGGAATGACGGGAAACATAACAAAGTTTAGGGGAGGGTTGGATATGGGTTAGGTGTTCTAGGCTGTTGAGATCCAAGGAAAGAAAAATGGGAAATAAAGATGCAAAATGAGTATTAAAAATGTGAAGGGAAGAGGTGTAGCTGGACTTAGAAACAGAGTGAATTCTTTCCGAGGAGAAGCTGGATAAAATGAATGGGAGAGTAGCCCAAGGCTGACCTCCTAGCAAGAGGACGAATTCAATGATTCCTGGGCCTGGGAACTAGGAAATAAAAAAGTGATTATCTAGTGTCAAGAATTGCCTGGGAGAGCAGAATAGCTAGCCAGAAAAGATTATATTTTCTCAAGGGCCAGAGGCTTAGAGAGACAGTTTACAAATGCGAGGTGAATCTTAAATAAAAAGAAAGAAAAAATAGACTAATCTGCAGATAAATTGGTTTGGTAGAAAGGGAACTTCATTTCATTTGAAGTCCAAATATCTCAGTTTGAGCCCAGAGTCTGCAAATTTTTAAATGTATAATGATTGGGAAAGTCTTTTGGACTCACTGTTTCTCGATTTCTTCATCTGTAAAATGAGCCTCCTCTATTTCCTACTTCACAGAGTTTTGTTTTTCTTTTGAAGTTCCAAGTAGACA
Source organism: Gracilinanus agilis (assembly GCF_016433145.1). Lineage (NCBI taxonomy): Eukaryota > Metazoa > Chordata > Mammalia > Didelphimorphia > Didelphidae > Gracilinanus > Gracilinanus agilis. Next base: position 593,342,099 of record NC_058130.1, read on the forward strand.
ATGGATATATCTACATTTTAAGCTACAAACTTCTACACACACACACACACACACACACACACACACACACACACACACACACACATTGTTTCATACTCATATGTTTCCTTTGGTTTCTGGATATTTTTAAAATTTCATGTCAGTCGTTGTTTATTTGTTAGACTCCACAATTATTCCATGATACTTGAAATGTATTTGCCAGCATATATTTGGCACTTAGCAAATAATTATTTGGGGATAGAAACAGAATCTGTGACTTCATAGTAGAGAGGATTAAGGAAAAGAGTCAGACTCACCGGTCCATTACTGCCTCTAAGGTTACTTCTGGTTTTAAAAGACTATAATCTAATGATTAAAAATAAAATAAATAATCAAACAACCAAATGAATAGATAAATGGATACAAATCACTAAACTAATAAACACACATGAATAAATTAATTAATTAATGGTTAGCAGCATCTATACTACCTATAAGATCAGAGTCAATAGCACTGGGAAAAGACCAAGTTCTTGAATGTGTTCCAGCTGAGAATACTGCCAGCTATAAGAACAATGTGCTAAGATAACAATCTGCTGTATGAACATGGGACTTGCTCCCAAAAACAAGGGAGTTGGGACAAAACTATGCATAAGATCCATTGTTTCATTACTTGAAATTATTATAGCACCTCAACCTAACAGGAAAGAATTTATGGCTTGACAGTTTGTTTAGATTCTACTTCAACCTTTTTTATGCCTCAGTTTCCTTACCTCTAAAATGGGGATTTTACTGCCTTATTTACAGAGTTTCTTCAGGAATTAGCATAATGTATAGAATACAGTAAAAAAAAGTCTTGCAATAAGAAAAAACTAATAGAACTTAAAAAGTTAAAATTTAATCTAAAAAGTTTATTTAATAGTATACAAATACCTTATTATTACATTGATGAATATGCAAGAAAAGTGAAAGTTAACTATATTGTCTATATTTTAATTTAGTTTGCCTCGCTATAGGAAAAACTGATATAAGGAAAAGGAAATTTGGAAAGGAAAAATATACATGCATACATATATCTGAATGTATAAATATAAAATATATAAGCACTTAAAATTTTGTTGGTATATATTTGTAATATGCAATTAATAAATGTTTATTGATTTATTGTGTTATATAATTAACCAATAAACATGTAATAAGTACCTACAATATGCCAGGAACTTTGCTAAATGCTGGAGTTTTAAAAAGAGCAAGAGAGTCTCTGCCCTCAAGGGGTTTAAAATCTAAAGTAAATGTACACAAGTATGTATATTGCATAAATGCATGAATGTATACATCATACACATACCTCAGTGATGAAACTGTGTATATATATAGATATATATATATANCTAGTTTTTTTCCCCAATAGTAAAAACCTTGAAACTGAGAGGGAACCCACCTATTGGAGAACAAGCAGACAAACTTTATAAAATAGTAATGGAATATTATTGTGCCCTAAGAAGTGATGAAGTAGATAATTTTAGGGCAAACTGGGAATACCTATGAACTGATTCAGAGGGAAGGGAGCAAAACTAGGGAAATAATTTCTACTAGAAAAATAATTTCTACAGTAATATCTCCATTATATTTGTAAAAATATTTCATTTGACCAATTACATATAATACATTTCCACATAAATTTTCTGAAGTTATATGATCCAAATTGTCTTCCTCTCTCCATTCTCTCTCCCTTCCTGGAGCTGGCAAGCAATTTGATCTGGTTTCTACATGTATTATCATGCAAAACATATTTCCATATTGTTCATTTTTGTAAGAGAATACTCATATAAAACTAAAAACCCAAATAAACCAAAGTGAAAAACCATATGCTTTGATATATATTTTGACTCCAACAGTTCTTTCACTGTCTGTGGATAGCATTCTTTGACATGTACATTGTAAAGAAAAACAACTTGAGGGACTTTAGAAAGCTGAAAAGGCAATGACAAACCATGTGACGACAACGAAGAAATCATGATTCCAAAAGATGAAGAGGAAACATGTCACCTGTCACTTGTCACAAAGCTGATGAGCTTAAAATCCTGAACATGAAATATGTTTTTGGATATGGCCAATATGCTAATTTCTTTTGACTCTGAATATTTCTTATTTTTTTATTGTTCAATTTGAGGAGAGTGAGATGGCAAGAAATAAATGTTTGTTAATTACAATATCAAATCAAAGATATCTAATATCTAATCAAAGATTAAGATAGAAAAAAGTAGTTTGTTTTTTTCTTTTAGAGTGACCTTTCTCATTTCATAATATGTTTCCTGGGTCTCTCCTTTGTACTTACCCTTGTCTCTCCTGTGTCAGAGTTATTTGGGCACTTCTTTTAATAACCACCCTAAGCTAGTCAGCTTCAAGATTCCAGGGAACAGAGACAAAGCTTCAATACCAACTTGATCTAATTGTAGTTTGTTGATAAGATATATAAACAGGGGGCAGCTGAGTGGCTGGGTGGATTGACAACCAGGCCCAGGTTCTGGGTTCAAATATGATCTCAGACACTTCCTTGTTTTGTAACCCTGGGCAAGTCACTTAATCCCCATTGCCTCGCCCTTACCATTCTTCTGCCTTAGAATCAATACTTAGTATTAATTCTAAGATGAAAGGTAAGGGTTTAAAAGAAAAAGATATATAAACAAATATCATGGACATATTTGTAAATACCAAAAGGGTACAAAAAGATATGTGTGGAGGGCATGTAGGTAGCACAGTGGATAGAGTACCAGGCCCATATTCAAGAGGATCTGGGTTCAAATATGACTTTAGACACTTTCTAGTTGTGTGACTCTGGGCAAGTCACTTAACCCCAGTTGCCTAGTCCTAACTGCTCTTCTGCCTTGGAACTCATATTTAGTTTTGATTCTAAAACAGAAGATAGGGTTTTAAAAAAACCCAAGTAATATTTGTAAGCATGGAAATGACCAGAAAAATAATAAAAGGTTTGAAAAAAGATAATGAATATTGATAATCATTATGATAATACTAATAATACCTTACAGTTATATAACACTTCAAACTTTCACAACTTTTATATCTATTATCAAATTTTGTTTAAAACCCACTCTTGATTACACGATAGAGAATGCAGTTGTTTTAAGAATTCATAGAAGGGCAAAATCATAGGATAAGTAATCAGAAGTCTCTGTGGAGGAATTAGGACTGGCTAGAAGCAAAATGACAAGCTTAATTCTCTTCTATGAATCTGGCAAGATGTTTTCCAGTGGTCAGAAGGCAGAAAAATTGCCTCCTACCTTTTTCTCTGTATCTTTTAGTCTGTTCCAGTTTTTACTGTTATTCAAGCTCCTGGTTGTAGCCACATTTGGACTGCTGCAAGTGTCAGCAGAACGGAAGGGAAGGGAAGCTTCCTCTGCCACTCGGTTTTATTTATAGCAGACTCCTTTTCCATTAAATGAAGAAATCAGTGAGGTTACAACTTGTATATTTTAAAAGAAAGGTAAAAATGAAAATGAAACAGCCATTCTTGTGTTTAGATAGTTTGATTTTTCTTGACTCACAGGTGGGAAATTGAATACCCTTCTGGAGCATCTGGCAAAAAAAGGACGATTTGCTGTAATTCGATGTAACACCTGCTTAGCTAGTCACAACTTTCCTTTGCTTTTCTGTGGTTTCTGCCCAGAACTATGTACTCCGATAGTGGGACCAGAGAGCTAACAAGAAGTGACCAGAACTAAAAAAAAAGTCTTTCATTTGTTGACTGTACATGTGGGGAACACTGACTTAATAAAGCAAGTTGGGCTCACTTGATTAGAGATGATGAAAAAGCTTTGAGAAGGGAAGAATCTAGGCTTTGCTACACGCATGCTTCTTCTAGGAAGAGGAAATTTGTGAAATAAAGTCACGAAAGGGTCAGTCACTCAATAAACATTTATTAAATGATTACTATGTGCCTAACATTAATGTAATGAGGGTGCAAAGAAAGGCAAAACCATCTCTATCCTAAAGGAACTCATAGTCTAATGGATGAAATTGCTTTCTTGTACCACTCTTTATGATCCCATTTAGGGTTTTCTTGGCAAAGATACTGGAGTGGTTTGCCATTTCTTTCTCCAGCTCATTTTATTAATAAGGAAACTAGAGCTAAAAGAGTTCAATGACTTATCCAGGGTCATCTAGTTGGTAAGTGTCTGAGGCCAAATTTGAACTCAGATTGAACTGACTCCAGTCCTGGTATTCTATCATTGTGCTACCTAGCTGACCATGTGCGTGTGTATGTGTGTATGTATATATACAGAGACAGACAGACAGATAAAGACAGAGAACTACAGTGACAGAGACAGAAAGAGAAGAGAGACAGAGACACATATACAGAGACAGAAAGACACACAGAGAGGAGAGAAAGAAAGAGAGAAACAGAGGACAGATAGAGAGAGAAAGAGAGAGAGAAAGAGACAGACAGACAGAGAAGGAGAGAGAGCCAGAGCCAGAGAGAGAGGAGAGAGAAGAGACAGACAGATAAGCAGAGACAGAGAAACAGAGAGAGAGGAGAGAGAAGAGAGACAGAGAAAGAGAGACAGGGACAGAGAGAGAGGAGAGAGACCTGTGTGTGTGTGCACCAATGTATTCACCCACACACAAATACACAAAATCTTGCTTTCAAAAACTCTCCCCAAGTCAGGCTTTTAGACTCAGACAACTTGGGTTAGATAGTCTTGCCTCTAACTCTAACTGGCTTTGTGATCTTGGACATTTATCCTCAGGCACAGTTTAAGATACCTGCATTGTCTACTTCCCATATTACTTATAAGAAAGTTCCTTTTTAAACTATAAAATACTATATGAATGCAAACCATTTTCTGCACTTTCTGCACACTTTCTGGCAAAATAATTGACTCAAACATGAGAAACATTTTAGGATCCTTTCCTTATATATTTAGTAAGAAAAAATGTAGAGACAAGCTATTTTTCACTGTGACCATATAGACTTTCAGATTAATTTGAATATAGTATTTAAATTAATATTTTACATGAATAAAGCCAAAAAAATGCTTAAACATCCCCTCACATCAATTAGAACAATTCAAAGATAGAATATCATGCTTTAGGACATAGTGGGGTTCCCTATCACTTGAGAGCTTGAACTCAAGCTAGATGGGGGGATCCTTGTTCCAGTATGGATCAGCTCAGACTAGAAGACCTCTTTGTTCCCAGGGCACTCTCAGAGATCTTGGTCCATACTCCAGGGCTACAGAGGATTAAAGTGACTCTGGGCTCTCAGAGGCTAAATATCCCATCAAGGGCAAAAGCTTTAAGTCCAAGGCCAGAGTGGGACTGTACCTAGGCCACCAGCTAAGAGAAGAAAGTCTTACTCCCAGAAGGCAGCCATCCTGCTGACATTTTGCTTCTGAAACAGCAACTCAGGCAGACTGTCTACAAAGGTGTGAAAGGACTGAAATCTGTGTTAAGGGAAGGAGTACTCGCACTAAGGAAGTCACTGATCCTTGAAGTAGAGAGGCACATGATATATTAATTATTGAAGTTTTTCCTAGTTTAAGCATTCTGTATATAGCAGCACATGGAACAGATTTGTATTTTGGCTTCTTCCTTCAGTTCTTATATCTAGTTTTCTTATTACTAAAATAATTTGCCAGCCTTCATTGACCCAGGAGAATAATTCAATTTAAATAAAAAAATATGCCATTAATTGTCAGCTTTCTAAGAGTTCAAAAAAATAAGCTTCACTTCATGGAATTTTCCTGGCATGAATTTTTCCATCTTGTAGGTCCTCATTTTTTTTTCTTTGTGTTTTTCTCTTCCTTTCGTTCAAACCTTTTCTCCCTGGTGCTCAATGGCCCAAGGACTGACTGTATCAACTAATCAGATTCTCTCCATGTGAAAGAAATACAGAATCAGTTTGAGATGAAGCAAAGGCAATGGCCTGGCTGATGTCATTCCAAGGGAGACAGTATCACAACAGTGTGGTTAAAACCTGATCTCAAACAAATACCTTGCTGGAGCCACCTGAGCAGAGGCTCCAGAGGTTTGGGAAAAGTTGTTTCCAGAAAGCAAACCAAAGTACTTCCTAGCAGACTGCCAAGTTTCCCATTTTGACTCTTTAGAATAGTTTCCTGAAGCATTCTGAGTGTTCTCTATCCAGGGCAAAGCCTTTCACTGGAGCACAAACACAGAACTACAAGATTTAAGTGTTTTAGTCACCACTTATCACAGGGCATATATATATATATATGTATGTATATGTATATATGTATATATAATATATATAAATGAAATATATATTTCATTTTTATGCACACACACACACACTTTTTAAAAAAATCATCTGTGGTTCCTTTGGTAGAATTCCCTACTAAGATAGTTTTCTTCCAATATGGAAGAGAGTCTGCTTTGCCTTTTATAGTCTTAGAGAATTACCTGAGTCACTAACTTAACATAACATTTCAAATATTACATAATTTAATCCTCACAAAAATCCTGGAGGAAAGGTCCTATTATTACTACAATTTTACAAATGAGGAAAATGGACACAAATAAAAGTTAAGTGACTTGCTCAGGGTCTCATAACAAGCAAGACTCAGGTTTTCCTGACAAAAGGGCCAATAATCTATCCCTTAAGCCAAACTGTCTCTTGACTGGCTGACAATATTATAAGATCATTTAAAGCTGGCTAATGAATACCAGCATGTGGAAATTTCAAAGTCTGGAGAAATTCAACTGGATACAAAGAAAATGTTTCCAAAACTGAAGATTTCTATCTCACTGAACTGGAAAAGACAGCTTTGATCAAGGACTCCTTTCAAAATGAAATACCATTAGAGCACACACTTCAAACATGAACAACTGATAGAAATTTAGTCTATTTTACTTTTCATCTATGGTGAATAGATGTGGCAACCAGTAGAAGCTATTTGGAAATGATTAGCAAAAATCATAATTCAAAGAAAATGAAAGTAAAATATATAATTAATATTTTCAATGTCCACATTTTCACTGTTCTTGAGCCTATATGACATACAAAGAAATAGACTAAAGAATGGGACAAATAAAGTAAATGGGCACTAATAGCATAATGTTCAATAAATACAAAGGGAAGTATTTTACCTCCCCTCAACCTTCCTCTCCTCCCCACTCCCCCACAAATCTGCTGGAAAAATTGGAAAAGAGTTTGGCAGCAATTAGTTTAGGATCAAGATATTGTACCACATAAGCTTCAGATGGAGGTATGATTTTGATTTAAGGAGTCAAATAATTAAAAAATTAGAGGAGCAAAGTAGAAAATATATTTTGCATTGTGCTTAGAATAACAGTTCATAAACAGGAAAGAGAGAGATCAGGAGAGATAAAATGGACAATTTTGATGATATAAAATTTTAAAAGTTTTTGCACAATTTAGGTAGATAAAGTTATAAGGGAAATAATAGGGGAAATATTTATAGAAAATTTCTCAAATTTTTAAGTTTAGTACCTTTATTTTTAATAGATATATTTTAACTTATTTATTTATTTTTATTCTCTCCCTCTCTTCTACCCTTCCCTTTCCCAGAGCTGACAAGCAATTCCACTGGGTTATACGTGTATTATCACTCAATACCTAATTTCCATATTATTCATTTTTGTAATAGAGTAATCTTTTCAAACCTAAACCCCAAATTACATAATCATATAAACAGGTGATAAATCACATGTCTTCCTCTGCATTTCTTCTCCAACCATTCTTTCTCTTGATGTGGATAGCATTCTTTCTCATAAGTCATTCAGGATTGTTCTGGATAATTGCATTCATTTCAGTAGCAAAGTCAATTATATTTTATTGTCCCACAGTGTTTCAGTAACTGTGTATAATGTTCTCCTGGTTCTGCTCATTTCACTCTACATCAGTTCATGGAGGTCTTTCTAGTTCTTATACAAATCAAGCAGTTCATCAATCCTTATAGCACAATAGTATTCCATCACCAACATACACCAAAATTTGTTCAGACATTCCCCAATCGAGGGACACCCCCTCATTTTCTAATATTTTGCCACTACAAAAAGTTCAGCCATACATATTTTTTTACAGATAGATGCTATTCATTTTTTTTCTCTCTTTGGGATACAAACCTAGTAGTAGTATAGCTGGATCAAATGGCATGATTTCTTTTAAAACCCTTTGAGCGTAAAGCACAGGCAGTGGGGGTTAACTGACTTGTCCAGGGTCAATGCAGCTAGGAAGTGTCTTGAGATCAAATATGAATTCACTGTCTCCTGTCTGTAGGCCTGACTGTCAATCCACTGAGCCACCTGGCTGCCCCCTCAGATATATAATTCATCTCATAACATTTACATTTTCAATAGATATAGGGGGCATATGAGAGACGGAGAGAATTTGGAACTCAAAATTTAAAAAGAAACCAATGTTAAAAATAAAGAAATAAGGGGCAGGTGGGTGGCACATTGGGTTGAAAGCCAGGCCTAGAGATGGAAGGTCCTGGGTTCAAATCTGACCTCAGATACTTCCTGGCTGTGTGACCCTGGGCAAGTCACTTGACCCCCATTGCCTAGCCCTTACCACTCATCTGCCTTAGAACCAATAAACAGTATTGATTCTAAGAAGAAAGGTAAAGGATTTAAAAATTAACTAATTCATTTAAATAAATAAATAAATGATGGAATAAAGTGTTGATAAAAACTGAGAACCAGATTACATAAGGTGGTGGATTGTCCCTATTATAAATCATTGTTAAATTATGTTAGCAATAAAAGTGAAACTCATCAGACTCTAATTTATAGATCCTATTCTTTTCCCTTCTTTTGGAAATCTGAAAAATATTCATTCTTCTCCTATTCTATGACTCCTACCTCCAAGAACTTTCAAATATCACCTAGAAATAACTCGGTGTTTGCTTGGTACTATTGCTTTCATAAACCTGGGAGAATGTTCACATTGATCTAGTAATGAAAAGCTGCTAGTTATTCTCTTACTGTCTCCCTAATTAAACTGAATGCAAACTCCTTAATAATTTTTGTTCTGTTCTTTCTAGCCCAAAAACCATTGTTCTTGCCAGAAGGAAATTAAAGTAATTTAAGAGTTATGTAGTCTTCTTGCTTGCCTGCCCTTGTCTATTCATTTTATTCATTTAAAGATGGGAGTTTCACACACCATACTTCAATTATGTAACCTCGGAAGGCCAGATGCCTCCACTAAATCAATCAATAAGTCAACAGACAAGCTAGTTGTTTAGAGTCACTTTGGGTGTTTAAGTAGATAGGTGGGTAGAGCCTAGACCTGCACTGAGAAAGATCTGAGTTCAAACATGAATTTAGACAGTTACTGGGTATGTGACACTGGGCAAGTCTATTGGTCTCAGTCTTTCTTATTTATAAAATTGTGATAATAATAGGACCTCGCAGAATTGTTGAGAGTATTAAATGAAAAAAAGTTGGAAAAGATCTTTGCAAATATTAAAGTGATATATAAATGCTAGCTATCATTAGCTTGGAATTTTCCTATAAGGCCACCACCATATGTGGATAAATCTTTAATCAATTTGAGAGAACTATAGAACTTTTACCACTAAATAAAGTCAAGAAACATTCTCTGATTGCATAAAAGAATAAAAGATATCATCTGGCCAATAAAAAAAAGTCACTTGTGAGAATTTCAGAGATAGAGGAAGGCCTCTAAGATGGAAATAATCTTAGTGGGGGTAAAGGAGAGAAGGGGAGAAGAGTTTTTCTGCGTTTCTGTATTAGCCATTCATTCTGCCTCTCTCCCTATTCTCTCCCTATTTCTCTATCTCTGTCCCTACCATCTATCTGTATGATCTCTCTATATACCTCTATTATCTAGCTATCTCTATCATTTAAATCTTATTTATCTCTCTAGTGATCTCTCTATGTATCTATCATCTATCTAGCTTTCAATCTCTATCCCTATTTCTTTCATCATCCCCAGTCCTAACCAGGATTGTTCATGTCAGTAGAGAATTGGTAAGACAACAAATCTGCCCAGATGTAGAGTGACACCAAGGCAAGCTTATGTAGAAACCATTGTATGAGAAAGAAAGCAACTTAAACTCTATATTTGAGTCTATTCCTTCCAAAGACATCTGTGTATTTGTGGAAGAGTATTCTTCAGGCTGAAGGGCAACTGGGTTGTTCTTAAGCAATAGAAAGAATGCAAGAAATTTCATCTTTGTGAATTCCAATCTGACCTCAGGCACATATTAGTTGTGTGACCTTATTCAAGTCACTTAACCTTGTTTCCATCAACTTCCTTATATGTAAAATGAGTTGGAAAAGGAAATGGCAAACCACTCGAAGAAAACCCAAATGGAGTCACAAAGAGTTGGACCCATTTGAAAATGACTGAACACCAGCATACCCTAGACATTGGGGGAAATGCTTTTTGTGTCTTCTTTTATACAAATTGAGGAAGTAGCTTTGATAAAAGTTAATTCAATAAATTGTCTAATTGTTCAAGAGGAACATAGTAACAGGGTCTCCTAAGCAACAATATTAGAAACCCAGACTTTCAGGGTTATGACTAGAAGCATGAGAATGGTCCTTAGCCACTTTCTGAAGACTTAAATGTGTGAATGTGAGTGCCCAAATGAGAGATTGGCATTGAGGGCATAAGGGAACTATACTCATATTGCTTAAAGAGATATTTTGCTGAAGACATATTGAAACATTAAAATAGGAAGACTAAGAAGTCTAGATTTGATACCCTAGAGCGGTGATGGCAAACCTATGGCAAACGTGTCAGCACTGACAAACATGTCAGCACTGACACACATAGCCATTTTTGATGACACGTGGCCTCATGCAGTTGCATACAGAGAAGTATGGGGCCACATGCTGGGGATGAAATTTTTGCTGTAGCGTAGTGTAGTACACCATAGATGACAATTCTACCTATATTAAATTACCTATTTGGGTTTATTAAATACAATTACAATTATACATTTTTGTTATTTAAACTACAGATATGACAAAATTATGGTGTGTTTTTTTTTCTCAAAGTGACACACCACTGGAGTTATGCTCGTTTTTTTGGTGAATTTTAACACAGCAAGTTCTAAAGGTTGCCCATCACTGCCCTAGAGAATTAAAACCATTGCAAGTTTCTGAGCAGGAGAATTATGGGAGTAAAAAAATACTTGAGGAAGTTAATGTTGGCTGTGACACAATTTGGTTTGGAACAAGAAGCATCTGGAGTCAGGGAAATAAATTGTGAGGTAATTTAAATAATTCAGATAGTGGGATGATGGGATATTTTAGTGGCATTGTGGCAGTGGAAATGGAATAATTAAAAGCAATTCAATATTTATTCATCCCAAATATTGATAGGCATTAAGAATATTATGTAAAAAAGCTAAATAGCAGTTTCCTTCAAGGAATCTGCATTCTACTGAGGTCACAATATATAGATAGTAAATACTATCTACCAAAAAAACCTTAACTCGTGGGATAGCATTTAATACTTAAGGATTTTTTAAAATCATCTTAAGGGAAGTGGTACCTACACTGTATCTTGAAGGAGCCTAGGGATTACAAAAGGCAGAAATGAGAAGGGAACAGATTTCACTAGAGTTTTAAGCTAGATGATTTGTATATTTTAGAACTGTCTGCAAAGATAGGATTATTGTAATTATGGAGGATAAGGAAATTTACAAGGAAAAGAATGCAAAAAGAAAAGAGAAGAAAGCTAATATAGAGCTTTGGGGAATAATCCCAGCTAGTAGGTGGGACTAGGATACAGGAAAGACACTTGAAAAGTGATAATCAGACAAGGAGGAGGAGAATTCACAGAGAGCAGTGTAGCATAAACCAAGGGAATGGTGAGTCAGAAGCAGGGAGTCTGAGGTATCAAAAACTTGAGGACTCAAGTTGAATAAGGCCTTGGAAATGCTCATTGGGTTTAGCATTTAAGAAATCATTTGTAACCTTCAAGAGTAGTTTCACTTGAAACAATTGATAGGTATCAAGATCTGATTGCAAGGAATGGAGAATAAAACAAAAGAAGAGGAAAAATGTGAAGGACATTTTCTAGTATACTATTTGTGAATGAAGAAATTATGTCTTGAGTAGCTTGAGGAATTTATAAAGATAAAGCAACCTGGACTTGTTGATATCCAAGAGAAAAGAAACTAGAGAGAAGGGATTGAAAGTGAGAGAAAGAGAAGGAAATCTTATGAAAGAGAAGTGATTGGGCAAAGGAAGCACGTGGCAGGGATGACCTTGGCAAGAAGAAAGACCTTTGTCAGAAAGTGGAGCAAAGAAACAGAGAAGAGGAGATATTGTGGTTACAGGTAGTGATTGGGTAGAAAGAATTTCTGACAAGTTTTCACAGAAAAGGTCTCTTCCACTGAAAGAAATGTGGCAGCACTGGGTGATAGGTAATTGGTATAGGATTTTTGAGAAGAACTAAGAATATTTAAGAAAGGATTTCCAAGGATGAATCAAAAAAAGAAAAGATAGAAAAAGGCAAAGATGAATTGAAAATTTTAAATTGGTAGTTGTCTGATTGTGATATGCCATTCTAATAAGGAAGTAGGGAAGGACCAAGCATTCATTAAAAGCCTGTTATAGGTCAGGCATTGTGCCAAAAAGTTATCTCATTTCAGAATAGATAATATAGATATTAAGTTCCAGAAAGAAAAGAACAATATTTGCTAAGATCCCCTTGTCCTTGCTGTCCATGGTATCAAATTTTAGTAAGCCATGAAGTTAGTTCTTTAATAATACACAAAGAAGACAACACTTGTTCTGAATATCCTGAGAAATAATTTGATGTTTTCCAAGTGAAAATACACCAAGCTCATATCAGTGAGGGTAAAGCAAACTGGAATAAAAAACTACTCCAATGACCCTGATATCACCAACTTTTTATTTGCACATCAGTCTCAGAAAAATGAATTTATTTTGCCAAATACTGAATAAAATTAAGTTTCCAAAATAATTTTTGAACATAGAATTTAAGGAAGCCAAACTGGGCCAACTACTTGGTGGACTGATATTTGAATTATGTGTTTATCTTAGATTCTTTTTCTTCTGTAATAATACTCTTCCAATGATACTCTATGGCTTTGACTCACTAAATAGAGAAGAAGGCAGTCTCCAAAGAATCCAAATTGTGAATGACATGAAGGCCACTGGAAAGATGTAGAGTAGGCTCAAGTGGCTATAACAAATCACTAATGATGACACATGTACAAGAAGTGGTATAAATGAGATTGTCAGAGAAACAAAAAATTGACATTGGAGTTATATTAAACCTACTGTGAGAGTGAGAGCTAACACATGAAGTATCAAAGAGTTGCACTTGTATCCAAGCAATAAAAAAAGATCTAGAAGAAGGATTCCATCGTGTACAGTATATTGCCTAGGGAGGATGTGGGCAAGAATCACAAAGGATAAGAAGGCATGGTAGATTGTGATCTTCACTGCTGAAATTAATACCTGAATTGCAAAGTGAGAGAATCATTTAAATAAAATGTTTTGCAAGAGAATAACTAACCATCAGATGATCATTTTCAGGAATAATATAGTGAGGAACTTTTTTTTTTGCAAATGAAAATATTAGTCTTATTTCTAGGACTCAGGTAGTAAGCATTATCTCATCAATATTTACATAACTGACAATGACCTAGGATGACGAATATTGTTATTAATATGAAAAAGTACTCAAAATCAGTGTCAAAAATGAAATGCAAGTGTATATGCCTTCATTCCATCACCAGCATTCAATTTACCATTAATATTTTTACAAATTAAGACTTTTAGAAATTCTAAAAGCATCAATCATTCTTCAATATCACAACTTGAAGTATAGCCTTTTCAACATAATTATCTCAGATCTAGGATGGGGAAAAGTAAGAACAACTTTAACTCGTTCAACAAGAGTGCATTTTTCAAATGTCCAAGTCTTTCTCTCTTAAGATGAGTCATGTAGACTAAGTCAAAGAATATATTGACTGCCTCCAGTGTGAAATTTTTCATTCCTGAGATTTTTATTAAAGACTTTGTCTTTGTCAGACAAGCACCTTTAAAATGCCATTAAAGTACAACTATGGGCAGGAGAATATATATACATACATTTCACACAAGACCCAGAAATTTTAGAAAGGACTAAAGATGGCATCTGCTTTGACTTGAGTACAGATCCATTTTTGTTTCCAGTTCAATCAGAGTTTTTCCTTGTAGCAGGGCATTTGAAGGTACTAAGGATTCTCAAATTACATCTTTTTTGGATTATTGACCAAAGGTCAGTTTTTTTTTTATTTCAGAGCCAAGCGTTCTCCAGTGGATAGTATTGACTAAGATTTAGCACTATCTCTAGACCGTTTTTGAGATATTACTTTTTTAAGGCTCACATTTTCTACGTCTTCAAAGCAAGATTGTTGAAGGTCTCAAAAACTTCATTTCTAAACCAGAAACTGAGACAGAAGAAAGAAATTTAGGCTAAAACTAGATTATATTTCCAACTTAGAATCAATGATATACCTAAAATCTTACATTCTTCTCATTGAATTAAGAAGTTCCCAGGGCAGCTCCTATAGAAAAAAAAATACACTCATTAGAGTTGAGAGGCACCTTTTAAGGTGGACTGGCTTTCTAGTGTTTATTTCTGGCTCCAGGAAAGCCTGTACCTAAAGAGAGTCTGTGGAAGTTCAATCATTTTTCATTTGTGTCCTGTTCTTCATGAGCATATTTGGGGTTTTCTTGGCAAAGATACTAGAGGGGAATGCCATTACCTTGTCCTGCTCATTTTACAAATGAGTAACTGAGACAAAAAGAGTTATTGACTTGCCCAGGGTCACACAGCTAATAATTATCAAAGGGCAGATTTTAATTCAGGAAGATGAGCTTTTTTACTCACTGTGCCACATACTGCAATTATATAAAAACCTCTGAAAAAATCCAACTACCTTGTGTGATTTTAGGCAACTCAGCAAAATTTGCTGAGCCTATTAATTTTACTTATCTCTAAAATGAGGGGGTTGAGCTACTAAGTTCCTTCAAGTTCTAAACTGACATTCCTGTGATCTAAATAAGTATAGGGCATATATAAAATGTTGTTTCTCCTTCAAAGCAGCTCATGAAAAATGCTAACTATAGTAGGACTCTTTTTTTGGTGAGTACAAAAGGAATGCCAAGAGTTTGCCTGACATCTTAGAGATTGTGGAAACCTTGAGTTCTCATAGACATGAAAGGGGGCTCTGCATTCCAATATTGCTTTCAAAGCTTTGAAAACTGACCTACAGCTCAGGAGATTGTTTTTTTTAAGTATAGAACTATGATCTTCATCAGAAATGTTAATGTGTTGATTCTTCAGCCCAGACAAATAGAACTATAGGCTCCTGAAGAAAGCAATTAGCCAAAACATTGTGATGGAAAAGCATACGGAATGATATGTAATGGTAATATTCAGCCAATTGGGAGATTTTCAGGATGTAAAGCTCCAAATAGCCAATGGTGCCTTAAATTTGCAATTTGGCTTGGTTCTAGAATATCATTTAGATTCAACTTTAAGGCACGTCCTTTTAAACAAATGTAAGCCAAACTGGCTATAAGATTTGCTAAGACATCTTTGCTCCTTTCAACAAAGCATGCCCTATTTATTTCAGAATATATAAGTGAAGAATAAATCAAAGGTGATTTAAGATGATGTAAAGTTAACTTCTAAGACTTTGTCAGTCAGCGCATGGATAAGTGGGAAGGTAAAGCAAAGGCTGACAGTGTTTCTCACAATTAAATATGAAGTTGTTTTTGCTCACCTGTTTCAGTCATGTTTGACTTTTCATGACCCCATTTGAGATTTTCCTTTTTTTTGTCAAAATACTTAATTTCCCTGATTACATGTAATAATAATTTTCAACATATTTTTTCAAAAGTATAAGATCCAAATTGCTCTCTCCTTCTTTTCTCTCTACCCTCTCAGAAATAGCAAGCAATTTTATCTCAGTTTTACATGTCTTATCATGCAAAACACATTTCCACATTGGTCACTGTTGTAAGAGATTATTCATATAAAACCAAAATCCTGAAGTAAAATCATAGATAAACTAATGTGAAAAATGGTACATGCTGCTCTGCATCCAACTCTAATAGTTCTTTCTCTGGAGGTGAATAATATTCCTTGTCATAAGTTCTTCAGAATTGTCCTAGATCATTGTATTGCTAAGTCTTTTACAATTCTACATAATTAAATAATTAACTAAATCACACATTTAAATCATCATACTATATTACTGTTACACTGTACAATATCCCAGTTCTACTTATTTCACTCCGTATCAGTTTATGTGGATCTTTTCAGCTTTTTCTGAAATCATCTTGCTTATGATTTCTTAGAGCACAATAGTATTCCATCATCATCATATACCACAATGTGTTCAACCATTCCCGGATTGACGGACATCCCCATAATTTTCAATTCTTTGTCACTAAAAAAAAAGAGCTGCTAAAACATTTTTGTACAAGTAGGAACTTTCCCCTTTTTTATAATACCTTTGTTATAGATACCCAGTAATGGTATTTACAGGATAAAAGGTTATGTACAGTTTTATAGCTCTTTGGGCTAGTTACAGATTTCCCTCCAGAATGTATGAATCAGTTCACAATTCCACTAACAAAGCATTAGCGTGTAATTATAATTTTTCTTGACAAAGATATTAGAATTGTTTCCTTCTCCAGCTCATTTTGCAGATGAAGAAACTGAAGCAAACAGATTTAAGTAACTTGCTTAGGGTGACAGCTAGTAATTGTCTGAGGTCAGATTTGAACTCAAGAAGATAAGTCATTTTGACTCCAGGCCTGGTGCTCTATCCACAGCATCACCTAATGGCCCTGTTCTTCCTCCCAGGAGGTCTTTCTATTCACTGAGGTATCTCTATCTACTGTGCCACCTAGCTGTGATAGATGACTACAAAGAAAAATTTGAAATGTTAACAGATAGTTTCTGTCAGATAACAGTTTGAATATTTATTGTTGTTGTTGTAAAGAAAGAGTCCATGGTGAGAAAAAAGTAAATGGGAAATAACTATGATGTAATATTTTAAAGACTACAATAAAAGTTTTTGTTGTTTTTTGGAAAAACTCTAAGAAAAACAACTTCCTCCATATAAATAATACCCCTATGGAGAATTTTTAGTTTGATTTTTTAAAAGGGGGATACCAATGGCTTAGCAAGGTAAAAAAAATTACCTGTACTCTGGTATCAGCACGAGCAAACTATTTTAAGAATCCATTTTAAAGGAATTATTTGCTATAAATTTAGTAATAAATTTTTAAATTAGGCTAGGAGAATAATGCATCAATCAACAAAGCAGTTTACTACTGCTAATCTCTGACAGAATGACATATTGGGCTGTATTTAAAGCACTGCATACCATTTATAAAATGGGATTTATGTATGACTTGTTATGCTCTGACAAAACAAATGCCATTAGAATACACGGGAAAATAATTCCTGCCATCCTCTGGGTTCAGTTATCTCAGCAAAGAAACTGCTGCTTTTTAATGTGGTTGGCACGAGTACAACTGTCTTACTGTAATTATATCTTTCAAATGTCACAGTCAGGGACATGACCAACTGCCTTGACCTATAATACAGCTAAACTGCAATCTCATGGGCAAACGGTTGATTCTAAATCCCTTCGTCTCTGGATATTCTAGCTCTTTTATCATTTCTGTGCACACCAACTAAAATGTGGGTTAGTCTAATGCTACATGATTTTTTTTAAATTGGAAAGTGAACAATTTAATAGAATAATCTACATAAAACAAACAAAAATATCCACCATTTTTTTTTACTGAATCCATCAAAGGAAGCAAAAGTTTTATTATTATGTAGATATAGCCATACAACATAGAAAAATGATTACAAAATAAGGATCCAATGTCCTCCTTATCAGATGCTTCTTAAACAACTAATCTAAGAGTGAAAATGTCCAACATGTCAATCAACCAGTTTGATTGACTTATTTTCAATGAATTGACTAATTTTTTATTGAATGATCAGAATCAACAACTTGCTTTGGCAAAATAGATATGTTGCCTTGAACTAAAATATTAGCTTCATGAAATAATTACTATGTATTTAAAAAATATTTACATTGTTTTTAGGTCACAATTTTCACCTCATGAAGCCATAAAAGTCTTAAAAAGAATGCCTCTGATTTACTATACAGGTCATTTCATATGGAATTTCACACCATGATATTAAAAAAGAAAAGATCAGACCCAGAATAAGACCTAAAACACTTCTTTATTATATAAAAACTCAAATACAGAGTACTATCTTCTTTCTCAGTTTTTGTGTTTTCAAATCAGTGGAGGAGAAACTTAAAACCATAGGAAACGCACCCTGAAACCAGTTGTCATCACTGACATGTAGCCATAATAATCCATCCAAAATAAGACCAGTTCCATGATTCCTTCTTGCCAACCACAAACATAGATTCATAGGAACACTTCTCAGGGTCTCTCTTCTTCCTAGAATTTCTTTCTTATTCCCATCCAATTCACAAATGGACTGGCCCAGAGAGAGAAACAAACACACAAAAATACAATACACATATTTAGATCTATAAAGGACCTTAGAGACTGTTCTATCTAACCCTCTCCTTTTACAAGTGAACAAAATGAGAGGTAAGCTGTCTTTGTGCCTAATAACAGAGAGTCAATGAGAGCCAGAATCTGAACTTAAGTCATCTGACTCCAGAATTTCTATATCTTCCATTTTATCTCACTTTTTCTAGGCTCATAGAAGGGAGTTTCATGAACTCCAGGCTATAAGAGGAGTATGTGAGCATCCTGATTATGAAAGGTTTTCCTATGATGTCCTATCTCAGCAACCAGAGAAAGATAATTATAATAGTAAACATTTATATAAGTGCTTTAAGTTTGCAGAGTACTTTACAACTATTAACTAATTTTATCTTTCCAACAACCTTTTGAGGTATATGTTATTATCCACATCTTGGAGACAAAGAAAATGAGACAGGTAGAGATTAAATGATTTGCCATGGTTCACACAGAAAATAAGTATGTAAGAATATATTTCTACTTAGCTCTACCTAACTCCCATTCCAATATTCTAAGCATCTAGTTGATTGATGAGATCATCAGCAATCCAGAAATGCCAGAGCCTGGCAGATCTAGAACCATAAGTAAATCTAATAATTGTTCTTGCCATGAGAAAAATCTCTGCCTTTCCTTTTTTGCCTGATGTCTTGACTTTCAGGAGCATGGTATTCCCTATTTTTCAATTATCCATGAGGTTGTTTATTTCCTATTCAGAGCTTATTTTCTGGGACTTGGAGATCTTTCTTGGAGGTCATCTAGTACAGACTCAAGTTTCTGACTTTGCCTCACTGACAACTAGCTGGGGACTTTGATGAAAGCATAGGTTTTGATAACTTTCAAGGGATGCAACAGTTCCTAAAATAATACTCCATACTTATTTTAATCAGTTTATATCTTTCCAAAAGTAGCTATTTTCATCAGGGGGATAAGGCCTTTAAGTTATTTTTATTAGAACTTTATTTAAAATATCCTTAAAAATAAATACTTCTCATATATCTTCTGAACAGAAAAACTCATATTAGATCAAAGAGTCATATGATTTTTCCCCTTTTCTTTTACTGGGCCCTAGAAAAATAATAAAAGAACAAATGATATTTATCAGAATGGCCATTTTTCATCATGGGGAAATTGTGAGAGGGGGTGGTTAATTATGTTAAATCACTAGAAAAATACTATCATGGGGAAGAGACAACAA
The DNA here is from genome assembly GCF_016433145.1 of Gracilinanus agilis. NCBI lineage: Eukaryota > Metazoa > Chordata > Mammalia > Didelphimorphia > Didelphidae > Gracilinanus > Gracilinanus agilis. The sequence continues at coordinate 593,361,873 of NC_058130.1, forward strand.
CATAATAAAAAAAATAAAAAATGTACAGAATTGCAAGGTAGGAATCTCTAATTGAATAATTCCTAGGCTCATTGCCTTCCTTCGTCTTGAATGCATACATTAAACCTAGTAAAGAACTGTGGTATCACTAATTCTGGAGATAATATAAGCAGTGTTGCATGTCATTCAGCTGACAAACAATTGACAGGTAGTTTTTACAATAGTAAGATGGATTCTTATATGGGATGTGTTGATTACTTATGTCATTCCCCTTGAAATTTAAAAGCAGTAGTAATTAGAGCTGTAAATCTGTACTATGTATAATTAGATTACAATTTATATTCATTGTCATTTAAAAAAAAAGCAGGCAGCCTGAGACATTATTGTCAGGTGGTGAGGGAGGGTGGTTATTGTGATTTCCTTAAAACAATAATCTGTTAGCATTATCTGTTTGTAGCTTCTTCAGTTTAGATTCTGGGTCCTAAGGAAAATTTTTCCAAGAGGTCTCCCTGATTCTTGCTTTAATGAATAACAAACAGATCTCAAACCAGGAGAAATCCCAATTTCCTTCTTTTCTCCAATCCATAATCTTGGAATACCTCATTTAAATGCATAATTTGATCATTATAACATATATAGTCAAGGATTTGGGTCCCAATTACACCAGTGAAGAACTGGTTTGATCTTAGCCTTGTGTATAACACAAGGTAGTTAAAATGGCAGATAAAGAAGAGAGTTGAACCAGACAGAGCAATGGCTCATTGAAGTAACCCATGTTTCTGGTAACAATCTTGGAAGCACTGATGAAATCTTACAAGATTTTTCAGGGAAAGAAATTGACCAAAAAACAGAAAAGAAATCAAAGACAATATAATTACCCTCAAGAAGATAAAGAAAGGTCAATAATTATAGAGCCTTATGGATATTTTCTCATCTTTATAAAATCACATCATGGGAAAGATTTATACATTTATCTAGGAAATACATGATATAAGTATAAAAATAATATAAGCAGGCATATTATTTTCTATCACAGACTAAAACTTTACTGCCACATAATTTATTGAAAGATACAAAGAACTCAAAATTCTAGAATGTTTATTGATTGTTGTTTACAACAAAACATTGGACTGCAAAACACAGCCTGGTTGGCTCTCTTCCAGTAAAGAATCCTTCATATACCTATTAAAATGTTACAAGATGAAGGCAGCTAGATATCTCTGTGGATAGGGTCAGGCCTGGAGATGAGAGATCCCAGGCTCAAATGTGACCTCAGATACTTCCTAGCTGTGTGATCCTGGGCAAGTCACTTAACTCCTTTTTCCTAGCCTATACTTCTCTTCTGCCTTAAAACTGATTCTAAGAAGGAAGGTTAGGGGTTTTAAATAAATAAATATTTGAAAAATAAAATTATGCAGGATTCATTGATAAATTCAACAGAGAAGTAACCTGTTAAAGATATGGGAACTGTTAACATTAAGTGAGGAATAAAAGAGTGAGAAGTATGTTTTTAAAAGATATTGACCATTACCATACAGTATATTTTGCATAAGTTCCAAATGGGAGAGAGATCCCTTATTGTATATGTTGAGACAGTAATATCAAACTCAAACATAAATGATCCCTATGGGCCAAATATTGACTTAGAAAACCAAAAATTAACATTACCTATGTTATGCATATATTTTAAATTTTTAAAAATGCTTCTCAATTATATTTTAATCTGATTCAGATAATACTTAGGAGTTTTGCAGGTAGCTTGGCTATGAGTCTAACATCTCTGCTTTTAATATTCTTTTTTTGAAGAAAATATTGTGATTACATCAAACTCAAGAACATTACAGGGTACTCTCAATGAAATCTATGGCTGATTAAAATAGATTGGCTTAACAGTAATTATTGGAAAAATAAAATAGATGAAAAATGGCTACTTTTAATCTATAGCATTTAATTGGATGGCCATCCCATTGAGCTAGTACATCAGTACATTCTGGGGCGGGGGGGCAAGAATTGAAAATGGACAATTACTTTGCCCCAGATATAATACAGCCAGTCTTGCATCAGATATAAACCCAGATGGGGCTAGTACTAAAACATTCTAGGAGCAAAGACTCAAAGAAAAACACAAATTAGACTCTTGACAGGCAGTATTAAATGACCACAGTAACCTTCTGTTTGACAGATCCAAGGATCTGAGCTTTTCAAAGAAGTTTGCCCATAAATAGGAAGAGAACAGCAGAATGAAATAGAAAATAGCATCTAGAAATATGTTGTTTACAAAGTTACTCAAAACATGAGGATTTTCAGTGCTAAAATAAGGGACTGGGTCAAAATCTATCAAGCTTCAGTTGAACTCAAAAAAGCAGAGGTGGTTTTCAGGATCTTAAGCAAGGAAAAGCAAACTATATTTTCTTATAAAATATGAACAGATAAACAGCAATCTAATCAAAGATACCATAGACAATAAATTAACTCAGTACTTATATATTCACTATGGCAGAGCATCAAAATGATTTTCAAAAAATGAAGTAAATTATAGATACAAATAGATAGTAAATCTATGATAATTATGGATTTTGAGGAGAACAAGATGAAGAAGATGATAATGAAGATGAAGATTAAGAAGAAGGAAAGACGTAAAAAATTAGAAAAATTAGAGATAAATCTCTGATTATTACTAATATGTGTATATATGTATACTATTTTTATCTCTATAGATCTATATATAATTGAAAGGAATATATATATGTATATATATATGTATATATATATACACACACACATCCATACATATATATATGTACCCATTCAGGCACACAAAAATACAGTATATACATACATACAATATATACATTCAGGCACACATTTATGAATACACATATACACATATATATTTCATAACATTATATGATACATTTGCAAAAACTTATCACATATCAAGCCACAAGTATTTCATGAAGACAGAAAACAATAATGAATAACCATATTCTTTACTAATGATAATATAGTGAAATATATTCAATAAAGAATTTGTGAATAAACAATTAAAATTAATTTAGCATTAAGTAACTTAATGTATGGAATTTCTGGTTCAAAGAAGAAATAGAAACTATAGATAAGTGCATCAAAAATGATACAGAAGACCATATTTTATGGTATGCAGTTGAAGCATCCCATGGAGAACAATGTATAAACCCAAACACTTGTATCAACAAAAAAGATAAAAAGAATAAATCAATTAATTAAGCATAAATTTTTAAATGTAGTAAACCAGTGAATTAAAAACTCTAATTAAATACCAAAATAAAAATTGTGAGTCAAAAAAAGAAATTTCCAAAAAGAAAGGGAACTCAAATTACCAGTATCTAAAATGAAAAAACCTCATGAAAAATAAATGAAATATATTATTGAAAATTATTTTGCCAAACTATAAATCAACAATATTTTAAATTTATGGATATTTACCAAAAAATAAAATAAAATAGCCTCATTTAGCAGAACAATAGAGAATTTAAATAAGTGAATATCAGTGAAAAATAAATTTAATCACATATGAAGTTTCAGAGATGGGAAAAACAGGACTAGATGGATTTTCTAGCAAATTCTACCAAATAATCACAGGACACTTCATTCTAATATTAAACAATTTGGAAAAAATAGGAAACCAAAAGATTCTATCAAATGTGTTATTCATATTAAAAGAAAGGCTCAACCTAAAGAAGATAATGTATAGACTAATATACCTCCTAAACATTGTTGCAAAATTTTAAAATAACATTTTAGCAAAAAGACAACAAAATTAAAACTAGAAGTGATTTTAGAAATTACATAATCTAAACCAAACCCCTAAATTTCCAGGTGAGAAAAATAAAGCCAGAGGCTGAATATTTTTCACAATGTAACTCATACCCAAACTATACATGATGTTATAGAATCAGAGAACATGGAGTTAGAATGAACCATCTATCAGCTTTTGAGAAAGAAATTTCCTTTTTTCTCAACTAGTTTTACCTTGAAGGTGAAATAATAAACTCAAGTGACTAACAATTCAATAACTCACTATAAATTCTGAGTCATTAAACAGAAACATGAAATCATTACATCTGTACTTGGTTTGGCAGAATTAATATGCATGCATGCTACCATGAATAGCCTTAAGTACACTAAGGTGAGGGGTTCTATTTCCTTTCCCCTGAGACCTTGCATAAACCAGAGTAAGTAGATTCTTCATGAACATTAAATTAAAAATCCAATCATATATTCAGCTTGTTAATAATAAAAGTTTATACTTATATGTATATATACTCTTGATTTTATGTATACTTTAGATTTTTATTTATATGCTAATTTTATATATAATCTAGACAATTAAATGTCTAGAGAAAAAAATGAAGCCATTTCATTAATGCTAATGAAAGTCTTTAGGTTAACCAAAGCTTGTAAGAAATAGTAAAAATTTTTTTCTAATTGCATTTTTAAAAATTAAAAAATTCATAATATTAATTTATAAGACTATTTGACTTTTTTCTTCTCATGTTATGAAAGATAGAATAATGGGTGGAACAAAAGCATTATGGATTAGATTTAAGATTAGAAAGAACTGGGCTTAAATATTGCCTGGACAACACATACTAGCTATGTAATCAAAGTCAAGTTTAATCAGAATACCCTGGGAATCTTTCTATGGTATAAATTATTGATAAATTGCTGGCCTATATTGGTGGAGCAAGTCTCTACCTATGAAATCATAATGTCAGAACAATACAATTTTATGGTAACTTTGAATATATTCACATGTTTTTAAGAACATTGGAAAAGCTGCTGGTGGCTCTAAATTTCCTCCTGTAATGAAATATTGTTACTATTACTATTGTTGAATTACTTCAGTCATGTCTGATTCTTGGTTACCATATTTAGGATTTTCTTAGCAAAGATACTAGGGTGGTTTGTCATTTCCCTATGAGGTTCATTCTGAGGAAAGTAGAGTTAAATGACTTGCTCAGGGCCACAGAATGTTTTGCATTCTAACCTCTGCTCCACACTATCTGCACCATTGTGGCCCTGAGCAAGTGAAAATTTGGTCACTAACTTTCAATCTAATTGATTCAATATGTCCAGTATTAAGGGAATAGTTTCTGTTATGTATTTCCTTTCTTAAATATTTAAATATATTTATAATCACCAATATTTATATGTCATATAAATATTTAAATCAAATCAGTGAATATTGATTAAGCACTTGCTAAGTACCAGGCACTCCCCTAACATATTGGGGATACAAATAAGTATATAAAACAATTCTTGCTCTCCAGGAGCATCCAGTATAATATGGGAGATACTATGCAAACAACCAAGTACAAAAGAGATATACACAAAATAAATTGAAGATAATGACAGAATTAACACTAGTATTTCAGGTTTGGGAACATACCTTTTGTATAAGGTAGAATTTTACCTGTAACATAAAATAAGCCAAAGAAGACAGCTAGAAATGAAGAGGGAAAGTATTCTACACATAAGAGATAGCCTGTGTACTCAAATACTGCCAACCACCGTTCAAGCAACCACAGAGGAACAAAAATGCTTCAAAACAAGTCCTGGAATGGAAGGACCAAGCAATGCTTCTGCCAAGAACAACATGGAAAGACAGCAAGGCAGACCTAATTTGGTTATGATGCAAGAGAAGCAAAAGTGGAAAGAGCACAGCTGGCTCAGTCCAGACTCAGTAGGGTAAGAACAGAAACCAATATAGAACCAGCAGCAATAAAAGGAAAGCAGACCAACCATTTTGCCTCTGTAAAGTGCTCAGTCAGAGCCTTAGATAGCGGAGCTGTTCCCAAACACAGTACAATGATAGGATAGTGCTTCTTTCACTTCAGGACCAGAGTTAACTTTAACATATAGACAAAATCAAGGGAAAAAATAACTCCTAACTAAGCAAAAAGCAGAGAAAAAAACCTGCTACTAGAAATATTTCTTAACAAGAGAGATGACCAAAATACAAGCTCAAAATAGAACAATATAAAAACAAAAAAGTGTGAAGCCTCAAAGAAAATCCAAAGGAAGTCAAATCCAAAAGGAACCCCTGAAAAGCACCCACCCCAAAAAAGAGAAAAGCAAGTGATAAGAAATTTAAAAGAAAAATTAAGGGAAAAAATCTCTGGAAGAAAGAAGTACAAAGCCTAAAAGAAGAAAATGACTTCCTAAAAATTAGAACTGGACAAAAGGAAGGAAATATCATAAGGCAGCAGGAACAATAAAGCAAATTAAAAAGAAAAAAATTGAAAGCTCTCACTGGAAAATAGATCCAGGAGAGATGATTTAAGAATATTGGATTGCCTAAAGCTCTGATCCCTATGTTTCTAGATATTTTTTAGTTGAATAGTTTATACAACTAAAAATATCTGGAAAATAAAAAATTAGAAATCCTGAAAATCAAATAAGAGATTAATAAAAACTGATAGTAAGAAAACCAATGAAGTAATAAATGAAAAAAGAATTGGTTTTATATAAAAATAATAAAATAGATAAATATTGAATAATTTGATTGAAAAATGAAAGAAACCAAATTACCAGTATTAAGAAGAAAAAAGGCAAGATTATGTCCAATAAGAAGAAATTAAAGTAATTATTAGGAGTTATTTTGCCTAATTAGATAATCTAAGTAAAATGGATGAATAATTAAAGAAATATAAATTACCCAGATTAACAGACATAGAAAACTAATATCATCTCAGAAAAAGAAACTGAGTGAATCATCAAAGAATTGCCTATGAGAAAATGCCCAGAAAAAAGATCCTAAACGAAATACTAGCAACAAGATTTTACAGCAATAAGCAATATATCATAAGGATCATACTATATGAGCAGGTGGGTTCTTATACCAGAAATGCAAGGATGGTTCAAAATTATGGAAACTATCAACATAATTGACCATTCAACAACAAAATCAACAAAAACATTATGATTATTTCAAAAGATACTGAAAAAAACTTTTGACAAAATAAACACCCAGTCCTCTTAAAAATACAAGAGAACATTGTAATAAATGGAACATTCCTTTTTTAAAAATGATAAAATGCACAAGTGAATTCTATCAAACCTTCAAATAACAACTAATTCCAAGCAAACTATTTGACATAATAAGCAAAGAAGGAATTCTACCAAACTCCTTTTATGATACTAATATGGTACTGATCCCAAAGCCAGGTAGATCAAAAACAGAAAGAAAACTAGAGATCAATCTCCTTAATGAACATAGATGCAAAAATCTTAAACAGAATACTAGCAAAAAGACTCCAGCAAGTGATCATGAGGGTTATTCATTATGATCAGGTGGGAATTATACCAGGAATGCAAGGATGGTTTAACATAAGGAAAACCATTCACATAATTGACCATATCAACAAGCAAACCAACAAAAACCACATGATTATCTCAATAGATGCTGAAAAAGCCTTTGACAAAATACAACATCCATACCTATTGAAAACACTGGAAAGTATAGGAATAGAAGGACCTTTCCTAAAAAATGATAAACAGTACATAGCCATTCCCCAATTAATAAATGGGCAAAGGACATGAATAGGCAATTTTCAGATAAAGAAATCAAAAGTATCAATAATCACATGAGAAAGTGTTCTAAATCTCTAATAATTAGAGAAATACAAATCAAAACCACTCTGAGATACCACCTCACACCTAGCAGATTGGCTAAAATGATAGTAAGGGAGAGTAATGAATGTTGGAGGGGATGTGGCAAAATTGGGACATTAATGCATTGCTGGTAGAGTTGTGAACTGATCCAACCATTCTGGATGGCAATTTGGAACTATGCCCAAAAAGCTCTAAAAGAATGCCTGCCCTTTGATACAGCCATAGCATTGCTGGGTTTGTATCCCAGAGATCATAGATAAACAGACTTGTACAAAAATATTTGTAGCCGCACTTTTTGTGGTGGCAAAAAACTGGAAAATGAGGGTATGCCCTTCAATTGGGGAATGGCTGAACGAATTGTGGTATATGCTGGTGATGGAATACTGTTGTGCTCAAAGGAATAATAAACTGGAGGAATTCCACGTGAATTGGAAAGACCTCCAGGAATTGATGCAGAGTGAAAAGAGAAGAGCCAAAAGAACATTGTACACAGAGACTGATACACTGTGATAAAATCGAATGTAATGATCTTCTGTACTAGCAGTAATGCAATGACCCAGGACAATTCTGAGGGATTCATGGAAAAGAACACTACCCACATTCAGAGGAAGAACTACAGGAGTGGCAACACAGAAGAAAAACAATCACTTGAACAAATGGGTTGATGCAGACATGATTGGGGATGTAGACGTGAAACAACCACACCAATGCAACTATCAATAATATGGACATAAGCCTTGATTGATGACACATGTTAAAACCAGTGGAAATATGTGTTGGATATGGTGGGGGTGGGGGGGGAAAGGTTGAAGTGAAGGGGAAAGTAAAAACATGAATCATGTAACCATGGAAAATTTTTCTAAAACAATAAAATATTTAAATCTTAAAAAAAAGAAATTAGATAACTTAAAAATAAAATAAAATGAAATAAAATGTTAAAAGGCACCTAACTAAAACCATCAGCAAACATAATGAGGATTAGTATAAGCACTCCAAATAAGATCAGGAGTGAAACAAGAATGGTCCTTTGTTATCATTACTGTTCATTATAATATTAGAAATGCTAGCTATAGAAATTAGAAAAAAAAGAAGAAATTGAAGAAATTAAAATAGGCAATGTGAAAATAAATTTATCACTCTTTGCAAATGATATGATGGTATACCTAGAAAATCTGAGAGGATCTATCAAAAAAAAAAAAACCCTAATCAAAACATTTGACAATTTTAGCAAAGTTGCAGGATATAAAATACACCCATAGAAATCATCAGCATCTTTCTAAATGACTAATAAAGCCCAACATCAAGAGAAATCCCAGTTAAAATAACTCTAGGCAATATAAAATATTTGAGAATCTAACTGCAAATAAAAGATAGGAACTATATGATCATAACTACAAAACACTTTGCACAAATAAAGTCACATTTAAATAATTGGAAAAACCTTTACTCATGAATAGACTGAGCCAATATAATAAAAATAACAATTCTTCGTAAATTAATTTACTTATTCAGTGCCATACCAATCAAATTGCCCAAAAATTATGTCATAGAGCTAAAAAAGAAACAATAAAATCAATGTGGAAGAGTAAAAGACCAAGGATATTGAAAGAATTGATGAAAAACATGAAGTAATGTGGCTTGTCTGTACCAGATCTCAAACTATAGTATAAAGTGAAAACCATCAAAACAATATGTTACTAGCTAAGAAATAGAGTAGAGGACCAAAGAAATAAATTAGACACTCAACATGCAATAGTAAATAAACATAGTAACCTAGTGTTTGACAAGCCCAAAGATCTAAAAAACGTCTTAGGAAAAAAAAAAAGCAGTATTGCAGAAATTAGGTATACACCAGCATTGGCAAAGGTTTTTGAGTTTGTTTGCCCAAACTTCAACTTCATGCTGACTGTACCCTATCCTCCCCTTCGTCTACCTGTCCCATTACCCTAGAGAGTGGAGAGGGCAAGTCATTATTTTGGGTGGCTGGATAGAGGGGCAGGGCATGAAAAAATGTCCTCAAGGGCTTGGAAGAGGGGGAATGGAGAAGCTTCATGTGTGCCAATACTTTGCCAATACTGGTATAGATAAATACTTCACATCATATACCAAGGTAAAATCAAAATGGATACATGATTTAGAAACAAAGAGTGACATTATAAGCACATTTGAGGAGCGTAAAATAGTTTACCTGTCAGACCTATGGATATGGAAAGAATTTAGGAAAAAGCAAGACATAATTTAGAACATTATGAGTGATAACTTTGACTATCTTCAGTTAAAAAGATTTCACACAAACCCTGGCAATACAACCAAGATTACAAAGCAAACCACAAACTAGAGAAAATAATCTTCATAGCAAGTCTCTCTGACAAAGGTTTCATATTTTCAAATATAAAGAGAATCAAGTCAACTTTACAAGAATCAAAAGCATTTATCAATTGAAAAATGGTCAAAGATATCAACAGACAATTACCATTAGTCATATGGAAAAAAGCTCCAAATCATCTTTGGCTAGAGAAATACGAATTAAAACTCTGAAATACCACATCATACCCATCAAACTATTTAACTTTACCAAAAAGGGAACTGATAAATGTTAAAGGGAATATGGAAGAATCAAGACACTAATACACTGCTAGTGGAAGAGCAAACTGATACAACCATTCTGGTGAGCAATCTAGAATCAAGCCCAAAGGCTACCAAACTGCATGCACTCTTTGACCTAGCAATACCACTTACTAGTTCTGTATCCCAAAGAGATCAAAGATTAAAGAATTTACCTGTACAAAAATATTTATAGCAGCTGTTGCTGTGGTAGCAAAGAACTGAAAAACTGAAGAGGTATCCAGCAATTGGGAAATAGCTGAACAAATTGTGATATATGCTTGTATTGTAATATTATTGTGTCATGAGAAATGATAAACAGGATGATCATAAAATAAATTTTAAAAATAACCTGGAAAGACTTATATGAAGTGATGGAAAGTAAAATGAACAGAATGTTGAATGCAGTAACAACAATAATGTATGATGACCAACTATGAATCACTTAACTATTATCCACAAGGCAAGGATCTAGGATAACTGAGCCAAGAGATGGAATTTCTTGTTTAAGGAACAATAAGGAGGCTGGTTTCATTGTATCAAAAAGCATGGAAAGGAAATTAGGCATAAGAATAACAGAAAGGTAGGATGGGGGGGGGAGTTAATGGAGGTTTTTAAAGGCAAACTAAGGATTTATTTGATCCTTGACTTGATAGGGAGATTTATTGATGAGTACAATAACATGGTGAGATCTGTGCTTAAGGAAGGCCAGTTTGATATTTAAGTGGGAAGTGGATTGGCATGGAGAGAGATCTGAGTCAAGGAGACCAACTAGAAAATTATTGCAATACCCAGCTGGAAGCTAATGAAAGCCTTCACTCTAGTAGTAGCAATGTCAAAGGGGAGAAGGAACTGAATGTGAGGGGTGTTATGAAGGTAGAAAGGAAAGCACTTTTCAACTGGAAATGGGAGAAAATGAGGAGTTAAGGGATATATATATATATATATTCTGTTAGCCAGGGTGGTGAGGATTGTAGAAATTTACTTGCCAATACTAGAAAAGTTATGAAGAGGGAAGGGCTTGAAGGAAAGGGAAGATCAAGAGTTCAGTTTGGAGTTTGGGATTTGGTGAATTTAAAATATCTATGAGAGATGCAATTAGAGATATCCAATAGGCTTTTGGAGATGCAACTATGGAAGTTAGAAGGACAAATAAATAGGAATCATCTCCATGGATGTGTTAACTGAATACATGGGAGCTGTTGAGACAAGTGAAAAAGTTTAGATGGAGAAAAGAAAAAGCCTAGAACAAAGTCTTGGGGAACATCTATGGTTAGTAACAAAGACTTTGATGGAAATATACCAAAGTTGACAGAGAACGATCAGACAGGTAGGAGGGGTACCAGGAATACGCAGTGTATTGACAACCTATAGAAAAAAAAACAGGTCAAAAAGTATGATTATTAAAAAAGGCCATTAAATTTCATATATAAACAGAAAATGTGTCTCATATCTGTCTCATAGTATTGCTGCCCAGAGATATTACTCTGCAAAGCACTTAATCTGCAAGGCTAGATATATTAGGCTAATGCCTCACTTCTGAGTACTTTTGGTACCTGTTATGGCTTTCTTTATAGGCAAAGACAATTTCAGTAACCTATGTATCATTCTTAAATTGTATATTGCTACTTTGAAGAGAAAGGAATAGCAGTCATTCAATGAGAAGATAATACTGGTCAAACACATTGAATTGACTTTTCAGCTTTGACCCCTTTTTTCACAAGGGCCAACTAACAACACCAAGTCCATTTTCCCTTCAGAAAAACTGGTATATGTTTCATTACTAGTGCTAATAAAATTTGAAGAAACTTCTATTCTCTATATTTCTGTGGATAACATCATAGAATAATGAAAGTTTAGAATTATAAGGGCTCTTAGAATTTTCTGAATATAGCTCCCTCACTTTAAAGATGAGTACATTGAAAACTAGAGAAATAGTTATTTATTCAAGGCCATAGTACTTAATAGCAGAACCAATATTCTAATGCAATAGGTTAGGTTTCTCTATAGGTTCCTATAAAAATCTAGAGATATCTAGTTTTCTGTTTGTTTTATTAATTTTGTTTTCATTTTTAACTTTGAATGTTTACCCCCTTGTTGATTTTTGTGCCATCCCCTCCTTTTTTTTTTTCATTTCTTCAGATTCTGCTTATGTGTAAGAGACTTTTTTTAAATAAAATTCCTCCATTTTGTTCTTTGATGTTCAGGTTTGATCACTGAGTGAGCTGTCCCTAAGAGATTAAACCATCCTCTTAACATAACATTGACCCTACAGTGAATAAGACTGATTGTAAAGTCCAAAGATTTATACTATCAAAGCAAGAAAGGACTTTAATGATCAACTAATCCAATCTTCTAATTCAATACATTAAGAAACTGGGGTATATATATTCCTACTTCCAGAATTTAGCAGTATTTGGACATTTGTGAGTCCCAAAAGTGGATTTTTTTTTGATTTAGTAAAACTTCCATCTTTTTTTCAGTTTTCAGAAATGGTTATAGTTAAGAAAATAGGGTCACTAAAGCATATTTTTTGTTTTTGCTTCATGCATAGAAGAGAACAGAAGAATGTCTAAAAGGAACAGATATGCTAGATATCTTTGGAAATTACATGTTGAATTTATCGTATACTTAAAAGGAAAAGCAAGATGTATGTAAAAGAGACATAATTCCACGCACAATCATCTTTTTCTGTTCTATTTTGTATTTGTTTATGCACATTTTTATTCAGAATGTGTGGTATTCAGAGAAAAAGATAAACTGAAACATAATGGATACGCTAAGTATATTTTCTTTAAAAAATTATTAAGAATTATTTATATTATTTATATTATTTATGTTTCACATGTATTCATTTTATCATGTGCTTATATGTGATTAGAAGAAGAAATAGAAATAATGATCATTTTATTTGGGAATTATAGTCTTAAAACAGAATATCAAAGGCTATTACAATAATTTGAGATTGATTAGAAGTTTTAAGGCATTTCCAAACTACTTGGATCAATGTCAATATTATTTCCCCACTCTAGACCTAGTGTTCCTTTTGATTTTGTTGGGATTTTTGTAATAAAATTCTGTGAAAATATTGTGGATTATAATATTTTTAAAAATATGTCCCTGGGGCATACAGAAGGCAATTCAGGCAACAGGAGCTACCTTAGTTATATCTTTGAACATACATCTTGCCCTTTTAATCCTTTGGATATCTCCTGAGTTATAAGTTCACAATTTAGCAATGCTAATGAATAACAACAAAGTTCTATAAGAGACCATAAGATGATTTGTAGGGTAAATACAGGAAAAAAAAATGCTCCCAGGAAAACTGGTTAGAGTTGTTTGAGGAATTGCACAAGGAATCAAGGGCTTGTGGCAACATCTTGCTCCTTTAATCCAGGACTGTCAAGAAATGGCCTAGATACAAAAGCCCTAAGTATTTTCTTCTGTCCAGGTTGCCTTAAGGCAGTGATTCCCAAAGTGGGTGCTACCACCCCCTTGTGGTTGCTGAATTAATCCAGAGGAGCGGTGATGGCCACAGGTACCTTTATCTTTCCCACTAATTGCTACTAAAATTTTAAAAAAACTAATTTCCAGGTGGCTAAGTAATACTTTTTCTGGAAAGGAGGCAGTAGGCCAAAAAAGTTTGGGAACCACTGCCTTAAGGGATGGAACATTAGAAGGGGGGAATTTATAAGATAAAAGAGATCAGAAACCAGCATAGGGGACAGATACACTAGGTAGTGCCCTTAAATTAATAAGATGTACAGAGTGGTTCAGTGGATAGAGCCAGGCCAAGAAACAGGAGTTATTAGTTTCAAATCTTTCTTCAGATATTTCCTAGCTAAATAACCCTGGACAAGTCATTTAACTCCATTTGCCTAGCCTTTACCACTCTTTGGGGGACAACTAGGTGGCTCAGTGGATCGAGGGCCAGAACTACCAGCTCTGTGACTCTGGACAAGTCACTTAACCCCCATTGGCTAGTTCTTACCACTCTTTTGCCTTGGAACCAATACACTATATTTACTCTACAACAGAAGATGAGGTTAAAAAAATGTGCAATTCCTGCCTGCCATATCACATGATTCTATTATTCCTATATGGGGGGTAAAGATAAATGGAGCATCCTATTCCTTCACTTTTGTGATAAGCAGATTTTCCTTTTTTCATGTGTCCTTGTCTTACCAAAAATGTTCCTATCTTGGTGATGAATGTTCTATTAGCATGTTGGTACAATTATCTTAGGTAGAAATATGTGTAAAGGTATGATTGGTTAATTATTCAATTCAGTAAAAAAAAGCCACTGTGCTTACCACTGGGAATGCAAATAAAGGGGAGTTGGGGGGGGGAAGAGACAATTCTTTGCCCTCAAGGAGTTTATTTATCTGATCAAGTCTTCTCTCCTCACTTCAAGTCAGTATACTATCAAGCCAGAGTACTAGAGTCATTCTAGAGGTTAGAGCAAGTCTGAAGTTCCCAATATACTTAAAAAGAAACTACCTTGGAGGTAGGGAGGGAAAAGAAATGGAGGCTCATCTTCAACCTTGACCAGATATTCTCCTTGTCCTTCCCAGTATATACATCACCTTTGGCAAGAAAAAAATCTTACATGATGTTTTTGTTGTTGTTGTTGTTGTTGTTTTTAACGCTTTCCTTCCATTTTAGAATTAATACTGTGTATTGGTTTTAAGGCAGAAGAGTAGTATGGGCTAAGCAATTGTGGTTAAGTGACTTGCCCAGGGTCACTCAGCTAGAAAGTATCAAAGGCCATATTCAAACCTAGGACCTCCCATCTCTAAGGCTGACTCTCAAACCACAGAGCCACCTACCTACCTGCTCTGAAAATCTTGTAAGTTTTAAAGACTTTGGAAATGTTGGATTTCTCATCTTCCCATTAGTATCATATTAATATCCCCATATCTGATGAAATCAGTTTCTGCATTGAAATCCAAGCACAGATTGCACAGATTCAACATGGTTAAGGAAAACTTCATGAGCTCCTCTTAAGGAAAAGAAAAAAATTATTCTAGTCACTAGGAAATGTGAGTTACTACATGTGATTTCTAAGCAGAAACCCACTTTTCTCTAGATTCTGTATATAAATAAGGGAGAGTGTGTGCTAGACATTTAGAGGGTTATGTTGTTTTACTAACTCTACTTTCTGCACCATCTTAGTATTAAAACCCCCTTTTCAAAACCTGCTTAAATTGGAAGACAAAAATAATTGTCAACTGATAAATTGGGAAGGGAATAGGAAAGTGTGCTCCATAGGATAGATTTTTTTTGGATGAAAGTATTATAACACTGATGAGAGACTGAAGCCATTTGCCTTTGATAATAATTATGATATTTCTAGAACCCTGAAGAGATGTAGCCAAACTCTAGGCATCCAACTTGCTTGTGAGAGTGAAATCTGGTTTGGGAATCTTCAGAGCTTTTATGGGCTAAGATAATAAATATAGCCTTGAATAGATGAGGTGATCAAAAAGGGGAAAGGGTGAGGGAGTCAGGGACAAAAGAAGAGAAAGAAAACTTCAAAAACCCAAAGGTTAATGTAGAAATGTTAGGAGCCCAAATTTGCAGGTAATATGGAGGATAGAGAAAGGCTAAATAGCCCATTTCCTGTGTTCCATACTTTACTGTGGGAACTTAGGTATGGCAACAGATCAGATTTAGACTAAGTCTACAAATTATGAGACCCATGAAAATAATGAAATAATAGACCCTGATTCAGCATTCAGGAACTAAGGTGGAGGTATCAGAGTGAAAAATTAGAGGCTGATACAAGGTAGAAGAATCCTTTAACCAGAAACAGGAAGTAGAGCTTCAAGAAACTAAGAAAAAAGGAAGCACATACATGAATGACAAGGACCATCCCAAGAAGATTCCACTGGGCAGGCTGTCCTAAAAGAAACATGTAGCCCAGGGAGTATAGCTCTACTTTACATGTTCTTCCTTTTCCTTTCTCCCTCCTAAAGTTATCCTAGATTCGGAATCATTGATAGCAATAGTGATATAAGGAGAGTTCCATAGCTTCTTTGGCTGACTGAATATAGTCAATAAGATCTCTGGACTCTCCATCATGAGTCAGAGGAGTAGATAGAAGTGTAATCACATACATACTCATACTGGGATAACCAAGAAAGGGTAAATTATAGTCCATCTCAATGATATGGAATTTTAGGAAGCAGGGTAAAGGATAGACCTTAAAAGTAGGAAACAATACTGGTATTTGCAGGTATTTGAAGTATTTAAAAATGAAGTGGAGAGTGAATTACAGACCTTTGTCAGAGGTAGATTTGGGAGAAAATAAAAGATGATGGATTTAATATGATCAAGAAGATGATTGAGTGCTTGTTTTCAGCATAAAAACTAAAGCAATAAACTAAAGAACAGGATGGATGGATAGAAAATTAACATAAGCACCCTGTGGAGCTGAAATTCTCAAAGTTCCCATTTTTTTTTACCCATTCCCAGGTCCAGTTTAGCCAGCTGAAGTCACTTCAGACATTTATGTTTCATAGTCTGACTGTGGTGGCTCCTGACCAATCACTGAGCATGGAATGACTCAGTTTGGACTTTCTATTCTCCAAAAGAAGCAGAAAACAGTAAGTTTTTTTTCTCAGCCACATGACAGAAACAAAGCTCAACTGTGAAAATTGGAAGAGGTACACAAAGAAGTATAAAAAAAGTGACTTTTGACTTCTAACTCCCAGCCAGTTTGGGATAGCAGAACAATCTCTAGAATGTGCCTTTTGAGATTAGTACAAGTGTTGTGAACTTGGACTTTAATCCAACAACTGGAATGGTTTGTGGATCATAGGAGATATTATTTCCCTATACTTTTTGCTGTACAATGAATTTGTAGGAAGTTAGTGATTACAGACATTGCTTGTATCTCTATTCTTCAGTGAAAGTTCTAACTCACCATACTCTGGGGAGATTCAGGTAGTAGAGTATGCATTGCCTCAAATATCCAGAATCCTTCCTTCTTTAACTATGAGTATCTTCTCTTCTGTCTTTTTCCCTCAAGATTCACTCAATAAGCTCCCTCTATGAGCTATTATATATCCCTTCACTTTCTTTTCAGATAATCAGGAAAGGGGACTGAGAAGCAATTAGATGGGGGAATAGTGGTGGTTGTCCTTCATCTATCAAAGATGAGCAAAATAACATTACTGGATGATGTCTTTTGACTAGAGCATAAATTAAATTTAAAAGAGTTAGCACTGCACAGTCATCAGCCTCATGCTCTCTTCCACAGTCATAAGAGCTCAGTGGCAAAACAAAGGTCAAGATGCCTAGTGATGACTCAGGATGAAGTGGTTGACCTTCAATGTCTAACCAAGTTATAAGCACTCTATGGTGCCTGCTTTCACTGCTTTTCTGGCTTTTGTAACAAATTGTTCTCATCTGTTCCTTCTAACAGGGGAAGTCTTCACATGACTTTTGGGGGAAATAGGAGACAGAACAAATCCAAATTTATTTGAATCAGAATAATCTGGAACAGAGATTCTCAGCAAGGATTAGGGATGCCTGAATAGTATAGTAAGGAAGAACAGTATGAGTGAATTGAATATATAGAGACAATGATGGGTAATGGTTGGGAACAAAGTGGTGGTATAGAGGATTAAAGGTCATGATCTATGCAGTCCAATTCACTCACGGATGATTTTGCATGTGTATGTCTATGTATGTGTGTATTTGTACTGAAGAGAAGAAAATGAGCAAACTATACAGAGAACTAACAGGGAGAAGGGGGATTTAAGGAAGGACATGATCCATAAGCATCAGCATTCATAATATATGTAAAATGTTCACATTAAATTTTATATTTCCTATTCTATTTAGTTACTGGGATTGCCACATCATTTCCTACTTTCTTTTCATGCATATTGCAAATGTAAGAGTATTTTAGCAACATCAGGTGTAAAATAAACTTGTGAACTAATTTGAGATGCTCGCCTCCTGCATGGTGTCAATGGGAAAAATGCATTCCAACTTCCCTGTGATCTTTAGCTAAACTTTTAGAAATCACCCATCTTGCAAATTGGTCACTGCCTGTCCATGCGATGGAATGGTGATAGTAGTGCTAGACCTTGCATCAGCATTAATACAAGACAGAGATTTGAAAGCATTCTTTACAATTTTCCACATCCCTATCATCTAGGAAAGCAGACAGGATATGCAGTAAGTGTGATCATCAGAAATGGTGCAATTCTTCTCTAAGCTATGCTGGAAAGAGCTAAAGAACAAAAATTGAGTCCTGACTAAATACACTCAATGCAGGAGCACTGTCAATTTTATGGTCCCCCTATAGACTTATGAGCCCAGATGGCCTTCATAGTCAGACTCCTCTTCTGCCTTCCAGAGACAGCCACCAAGGTGAAGGTGACTCACCTTTCTTCTTCTCTAGTAGCCTTTATTCAACCCCAAGAATTGAGCACACTTCTCCTTTCTTTATGTCTGTGTGTTTTGGTTTACTGAAATAGCACTTATCCTTCTTTGGCAAGGTCACTGGGAAAGAGCTAAAGGCATCTGGCAGAGTATTCCATATGATATCCGTGTCTCCAACTCTTGTTTAAATCATTTTTCCTCAGCCAAGACTGGAACACCAACATTTACTCATGAACCTCAAAGATAATATCATCCATGTCCTTAACTGTAGGTCATCGTTTGCTTCAAATGCTCAATTCAGCTAAGTGTTATGAACCTCAGCTTCAAACCTTTTCCTGGGACAAAGCTGAAAGGATTTAAGAATGAACAGTTGTCTCAATCAAGGATGTCTGGCTGAGGGATTCTGACTGGCCCCAGATTGATTAGTCTCAGCCTCTAGCTTTACCACCTTTAGAAAGATAAGATAAACTTACCTTTCGATTCAAGTCTTCACTTCAAGGTAAAATCCAGAGCATTAGCTCTGGTGCCTCCTACTCAATTAAATAGAGCTATGTTTTGAACACAGCAGGATGAGAAGTCTTCTTTTCTCTATTCTCTTTGTAAGTATTTTGTTTAGACGCACAATGTCATGGTGAGAGGAGAAAAAATAATGCTTTTCACTCAAACAGCACTTTTAACTTTTCAGATCTCTTTCTCATTCATTATCTTATTTGATCTCACAAGAACCCTATGAAATAGCTAAGGTAGGGACTGCAGGCATTAGTTCCATTTGGCAAACAAGGAACCTGAGGAATGCAGTTCCCTAAGATTATAAAGTAGCATGAGAGCAGCACTAGAACCCAGATACTATGACTCCTAGTCCACTATTCTAACTCTTACATGATTTGACCCTTAAATGACAATTTCTGTAACTTCTAGACGACTTCCTCAAACTTATTTCCATTTCCTTTGTGATCTAAATGTGTTAGCATTAGGAAGCTGTCAACTAACTGTGTTAAAAGTTGTTTTGGTTGTGTTGTATAGTGCAAAGAATCATGGCTTTAACATGAAAGGTCCTGATTTCAAATCCTTACTCTGCCTTCTATTTACTATGTTTGTCACCATAGAAAAGTCATGTTACCTTCCAGGGCCAGGGATGTTACTAGTTGTCCACTGAAGAAGGTTTCTTGTTGATCTGCAACTATATTCCTTTGTTCCTAGTGGAGAAATAGTTTTATGGATATATCACAGATCCAGGAATGAAAATGACTCACTCATGAGATGGCCAGAACAAGTCTAAGGGGAGGGCACCATGGGAGTTCCCAGGAACTCAGCATCTACTGTCTCTATGGTGGTCAGTGAGGAGGCTTTGCTCTTTGAGCACTGAATCCCTTTCCTCTCTGACAGCAGCTGTAGGGGAAAGGCTTTCCTGCCTTTGAAATGAAAAACTACCCAATAATAGCATGGGACTATAAAATTCTTCTCTTCTCCAACTCAAGTTCTGTACAGTCTTTATTATTTTTTCCTAAGAATGTTCCCAGGACTATACAATGTTTTATGTACCCTTTGAGTTTTGTCCACTTTAAGAACGTGGTATATGTCTGTGTGGTTCAAATCCACCAGTCTTCCAAAGCCCGGTTTAGTGTTTGTTGTTATTGGGTCTTGTTGTTGTTGTTTTAATGTGTGGTTTTCTTTCTTTACACTTTTTTGAGCTTTGAAAATATCTGTGAAAAATGAGGGGAACATTATTTATCACTGTCCAAGCCTTGCGACAGAACTGTTGAATCTATGCCAATCAGCACTTCAAGATTGCAGCCACCCTAAATTAATCTAATTGGTTTTTTTTTAACAACATTGGGAAGTTCATTTCTGAGCAGTCAAATAGATATTTATGTCTCTGTTATTCTGGTCTTAAGAGGGTAATTATTAGGGATGGGAGAACATGTTTTTCAATGTTTTGAACTCATTTGATCCTTCTGGGACCCAAATTTTCAACAGACCTCAAATGTTTGGACCAGTTGTAGCTTCCTGATTCTAAGGGAGGTGGGGCAGCAGGAGGGTGGACAGCTTGTTAAGAAAAAGGAAAGATCAAGGGGCCTCTTGGACACCCAATAGCTCTCAGCAAACATTATTTTGATGAGTTAAGTGTAAATGAATCAGAAACACATGGACTAAATTTCCCTTAAATTGCACATAGGTTCTGTTTTGTTTTGGTTTTTTAAAGGAAGAGAAAAGCCTTTTGGAAAAATATATTTGGGTTTAAATAGAAACCCAAATATTTATAAAATAACCTAAGATGTGTCCTAATTGGGAAGTACATCTGGATTCACCCATCTCTAGGAATTCTGTTTCCTCAAGATCAGGGTTTTAGCCACTTCCAGGAAGGCTTGATTTGCAAAAACTCTCCCATTTCCCCTCCCTCTGAAAAAAAAATTTCAAAGCCGAGGGAGGAAAGAGGTTTTAGTATTTTTATAGTACAGCAAACTCGAAGCAATAAAAAGAAAGCATGAAGTCAGGAGGAATGCCTATTCACTGAGAGAATGTAAAAATCAGATTTGTTGGAGATAAACTAGCCCTAATCTAAACAGCTAAAGAAAAAGGGAAAAGGTGGAGAACATTCTTTAAAAAAATGGATGGTTGATAAACTATAAGCCATAAGTGCTGCTGATCTTCTGTGCTGAGGTACTGGTGCTGCCTAAATGGGACTTATTTCTATAAAATTTAAATTTTAAGAGATAGTGGGATCTGGGTTTTGAGATATAGTCTTCCAGTGAAGATATGAATAGTTCCTGGCCTGCTTTGGAAGGTAACGTGATCAAAAGAGCATGAATTTAGAGTCAGGGAGCCTAGGTTCAAATTCAGACTATGTTGTATTGAGCAAGTCACATAACACTCTGGATCTCGGTTCCCTCATGTTAAAATGAGAGCGTTAGTCCAGATAACCACTGAGATCCCTTCTTATTCTTATAAATAGAAGATGCTGAAATGGAATTGAAGCAATTCTCTAGGATTTGAATATTATTATAAACCTGTTATTTTTCTCATTCTATCAAAATCTTGTCTCCAGGGATAAATCTGATGAGCCTTATTTTTTCTTCCATTCAGAGCTTTCATTTCCCCTGAGGGGCAAGTGAAGAGAACGGAAGCTTTCAATCACTCAGAAACTGTGGATCCATTTTATGGATTATTGAACATTTCCCCACTTCTCTCTACCTTGTGGCTATTGCCCTGTCCATTAGCATCTCCACCTCAGAGGAGAAAAAGAGAAAGAAAAAAATGTAGTCTCGAAATGGCCAGCTCCTGATTAGCAACTCTCCTAAAAGGTTTTTAGATTATCTGTCAATTTAATTTGCCCATGCCCTCCTTGTGCCCCTTTACTTCAGATAGGAGCAGACCACACTATGCCCTATAATAGATTTTTAACAATTACAAACACATCCATCCTTCAATTCATTAACGGAGTTGCAGGAGATTATGCTGTAGGCCCTTTCATTCTGTCCTCATTTGTCAATCCCTGGAGGTTTGGTACTGTCTTCTAATGGACTCCCCCCAGCTCCAATATTTGAGGGAGTACTTTGCTTCAAGTCTACCTGAATTTGGATTTAGTGGGATTTTACTCAAACAATCAGACTCTTGTTTGTCAGATTTAAAACTATGCCTAAGATAATTTTTATTTTGTCTATTTAGTGGTTGGCCCACAAAACAGAGTCCAGCTTGATTTAAATATGGAGGGAGAACAAGCTTTGTAGCACATTTAGAAGCCCCTTTATCTAGTAATTCCAGGATATATCTGCAAACTCTAAGTGGTAGGATACTTGCAACCAAAGTTTACAATGTCACTTGACCCATAAAACAAAAAAGCTGAATATTTCATTTCAAAAGAGTTTTTGGCAAATGGCCAGGGAGAGAAGTATAGTTTGTCTAGTTCAACTATCTGCTCTTTAGTTTTCTACTGAAATTTTAACAGTCGCAGATGAAAAAGGACTCCACTGTATGTAAAACAAGTCAAAGCTGCTATATATGAGTGTTTATGTTCCAGTTGTAGCCACATTTCATAAGCATGATAGTTCTGCTCTTACATATGCAAGGAGAAATTAGGCAATAGGTAATGAATGCTATCTTTTTAATAGTCTAGTTATTAGGAAATGTAAAGGTTAACCCTTAACCTTGACCAATTTCATTGCTCTAATTATAGTACTATGTTTTGGGTAGAAAAATTAATTTGTAATGGCAAAGGGTTAATTAGTTAATTATGGAATTTTCCCATGGAGAATCTCAAAGAAATGGCAAATATTAGCTACAATCAATGATATGTTAATTTTAATAACTAAATTATTATAAATTTGCATCTTTTTAAAAATGTTATTTATTTATGTTAGTAATTAACTGTTTGCATGCTAACATATAACATCTAGTAATTTAACCCAAGATAAAAGTTTCCTTTGAGAGCTATGACAAGTATACTTAAAAAAAAGACCCAAAATACAAAATAATACTCACACAATAGATGAGCCATTGTTTAATTAGCTAAAAAGTTTTTTTTTCCATATGTGTTGTCTTAATCATATTCAGAAAACATTGTGTAAAATTAGTTTGTGTTTTGTTCTTTAGACATGCTTTCGTGCATTTTTTTTGTTTTCCTGACCTTTGTGCTTTGGGGATTACAATAATAACAACAACAAAATACATACTATTCTACTTAACAAGGGGGTATTTCATATGATTACTTTGTGACCCTAGTCTTGACTCTTACCAATTCTGTTTTATCACTTTACATTCTCAATTAAAAAGCATTACATTCTTCCTCCTCTTCATTTCCTGAGTCTTTTTTCTATTTCCCTTTTAATTTACCTTTCTAATTACTTTCTAATATTCTAACAAATATTTCAAGATGCAAATTAAAACAATTCTTAGATACCTCCTCATACTTAATCAGTAATAAGAACTTCTGGAAAGAATGGGAGAAACAGGTACCCTAATGCAGTGATGATGGAGTGGTGAACTGGTACAACCATTCTAGAGAACAATTTGGAATTATATCCAAAGGGTTACAAAATTGTGCATATTCTTTGACCCAGGAATATCACTACTGGTTCTGTATCCCAAAGAGATTAAATAAAGAAAAAGGAAAAGGGACTATATATACAAAAATATTTATAGCAGCTCTTTTTGGGGTAGCAAAGAATTAAAAATTTAAAGGATGGGCATCAATTGGGGAATAGCTGAACAAGTTGTAGCCTATGATTATAATGGGGTACTATTGTGCAGTAAGAAATGATGAGGGGGTTAGTTTCAGAAAAACGTAGAAAGATTTACATAACTGATGCAAATTGAAGTGAGCAGAACCAGATCATTTTATATAGTAATAGCAATATCATAATGATGATCAATTATGAGAAACTTAACTATTCATTAATATAATGATTCAATTTTTTTGATTCATTCATCTTTTATTATTATTTTGGCAAGCCTCAGATAATATGAGCAAAACTATATTGCTCACAATAATTAAACACATTCTTTTGCTTAATACAAGTTGTAAACATAATAAAGTGGATAAAATATTTGGACAAAGACATATTCCAGAACTTTGACATATCCCTTTTTTACTCCAAGTTAAGGACAATGGAAACCCTTTGAAGCTCCAATTATGATTCAAATTTTTTGAAAACACTCATGATGAAAAATGCTATCCATCACCAAAGAAAGAACTAATGAACTCTGAGTGCAAATTGAAATACAATTTTCTCACTTTATTTATTTTTCTAGCCTTTTTTTCCATTATGTTTTGAATTATTTAACATGTATAATTAATATATTGCTTGTTTTCTCAAAGTTTGGGTGAGAGGCAGGAGGGAAGGAGATATTTAGTATGTAAAATATTTAAGAATGTTAAAAATAAATATTTTTAAAAAGAAATTCCAAAAATACCCAAATATTTAAAGAAGTTGCCACTCTTCTTTCTCTAGTGGCCTCCTCTCTATTAGCCTCATTTTTCTACAGAATAAAGCTCTTTTCTTCATTTACACATTAAAAAAAATATGGGGAAAATGTGGATTTTTCTTAAAAGGAGGGATACCTCAACTCTATAGTTGATAGTTCATAAGAGATCAGCATTTTTATATATTACCAGCAAAGTCTAGCAGCAACATAAAGAAAGACAAATTCTATTTAAAATAACTATAGACCATATAGAATACCTGGGTGTCTACCTGTTAAGTCAAACACAGGATAGGTGGGGAGAAGTGAAATGGCTCAGTGGATTGAAAGCCAGGGCCAGAGACAGGAAGTCTTGGGCTCAAATCTGACCTCAGACACTTCCTAGCTGTGTGACCCTGGGAAAGTCGCTTAACTCCCATTGCCTAGCCCTTACACTCTTCTTACTTGGAACCAATTGACACATATTGGTTCTAAGATTGGTTCTAAGATGGTTCTAAGCATTTAAAAAAAAAGAGGGAAACTTAGGAACTATAAGAACATACTATAATACACTTTTCACAAAAATAGTTATAATCAATTGAAAAGACATTAATTATTCATAGGTAGGCTAAGCTAATATAAAAAATGTCAACTCTATCTAAATGAATTTATTTATTTGGTGCTATACTAATCAAACAAACTACCCAAAAATTGTTTCATAGAGCTAGAAAAAATAATGAAATTAACCTGGAAGAACAAAAAGTTAAGAATATCAAGAGAATTAATGAAAGAAATGTGAAGGAAGATAGCCCAGCCATACCAGATTTCAAACCATAGTATCAAGCAGAAATCATCAAAAAAAAATGTGGTATTGGCTAAGGAACAGAGTGGTAGTTCAGTGGAATAGATTAGATATATAATACATGGAAGAAAATGACCATAATAATATAGATTTTGATAAACCTAAAGATCCGAGATTTATGGTTAAGAATTCACCTTTTAACAAAAAATGCTGGGAAAACTGGAAAACAGTAAAGCTAGAAACTAGGCATAGACCAACATTCACACCATATACCAAGATAAGACCAAAACGAATACATGACTTCGACATAAAAGGTGCTAGCATAAGCAAATTAGCAAATTAGGAGAACATGGAATCATTTATCTGTTAGATCTATGGTAAAGGGGAAAATTTGGGATCAAACTAGTGATAGAGAGAGCAGCATTTCAAGAGATAAAATAAGTAACGTTTCATTAAATTTAAAGGGTTTTACACACACAATACCAATGAAACCAAGATTAGAAGAGAAACAACAAGTGGAGAAAAAAAGTTTACAGCAAGTGTCTCTGACAAAGGCCTCATTTCTCTAATATATGGAGAGCTGGGTTAAAATTTATGAGAATACAAAGCATTCCCCAATTGATAAATGGTTAAATCATATGAACAGGCAATTTTCAGATATAGAAATCAAATCTATCTATAATCGTAAGAAAAATGCTCCAAATCACTATTGGTTAGAAAAATACAAATTATAACAATTCTGAGGTACCACCTCACAATATGAGGTTAGCCAATATGACATAAAAGGAAAATGATGAATACTGAAGGTTATATGGGAAAACTGGGACACATGCATTGTTGGTATAGTTGTAATCTGCTCAAACCATTCTAGAGAACATTTTATAACTCAAAAGGCTATAAAGCAATGTATAACCTTTAATTTAGCAATACCACTACTATGTCTGTACCCCAAAAAGATAAAAAAAAAGAAAGGGAAAAGGACCTATTTGTATAGTCTGTATGGAGTAAACAGCAAAGTAGTCTCCCTGCTCCCTGAGGTCAGAGATGAGTTAACAAAAAGAATGATCTTACCCTCCTTCTCAGCCACCCATAAATCCCCCAAAAGAGCTTGACCTTGCAAGCTGGGAATCCTGGCTTTTATAGTCACATTCTTAACTGCCCCAATTGCCCCTTTCCTGGAATTCTGGTGGGGTCCTGTGGAATTCTGTGAGGCAGTTTCACCTCACTTAAATCATGGATTTTACAGCACCCCAAAAAGATAAAAAAGAAAGGGAAAGGGATCTATTTGTACAAAAATATTTATAGCAACTCTTTTTGGGATTTCAAAGAATTAGAAATTGAGAGAATGCTCATCAGTTGGGGAATGGTTGAACAAGTGGTAGCATGTGATAGTAATAGAATACTATTGTGCTATAAGAAATGACAACCAAGAGGATTTCAGAAAAAAAACTTGAACTTACATGAACTGATTCAGAGTGAAGTGAGAAGATCAAGGAGACCATTATACCTAATGACAATAATACTGTATGATGAACAACTGTGAATGGCTTAGCTATTCTCAGCAACACAATGATCCACAACATTCCCAAAGGACTCATAATGAAAAATACTATCTACCTCCAGAGAAAGAACTAATGGAGTTAGAATATAGATTAAAGTATAACATATTTCACTTTATTTTATTTTTTAATGTCTTCTTCCATAGTTTGACAAATATGGAAATGTTTTATATGATAGTACATGTATAAACATGTTGCTTACCATTTTAAGGGAGGTAGAGGGGAAGGATTTGGAACTCAAAGTATTAGAATACAAATGCCAAAAATTAGGTTTACATGTGATTGGGAAAAATAAAACATTATTGGAAAAAAGAAAAATAGAGTTCATATGAGCATTTCCCTGGAACTAGAAAGGACATTAAAAGCAATCCCCTCATTTTATAGATGAGGAATTTAAAATCCCCAAAAGAGGATAAGGACAAAGCATCACACAGATAGCATTAGAAAGAAAGAGTCTGGTTTTCAACTTAGGATATTAAGTTCAGAGTATTAAAAGTTCATTAGCATGTATTAGCACTTAGGATGCTCTAGGAACTAAGTGGTAAGGAAAGGAAAGGTCATGGACCATCTCCTCAAGGAACTCACATTCTAATGGGAGAGACAATATTCAGTGAAAATGGAAGGTGATCTCACAGTAAAGGGACTAGTAATGGAGTGAGGTGACTCTAGAAAAAGATTCCTATAGAAGGTAAGATTTTTAGATGGACCATGAAGAGAGCAAGAAAACTTATAAGACAATCATTCTATTATTAAACTGTCACCTAAAACTGGTTAGCCATGTATTACCCCACTTGTAAATTTGTAGTGAAAGAGCTTCCCCAACATTCTCCATTTGTACTTGTAACCTGGATCTTGTACTTTAAAAAAGATACCACAATTCTGATGGCTGGTTTGAATTTCAAAGCCTGAATTTTTCTGGTGGGATGTTTTGCAGATGAAAATTAGATTCCTGAAACAAAACAAGTTATAATCATAAGGAAGGATACAAGTTGTAACTTCAACTGCTCCTAAAGCCAAAGGTCTGGGCCTCTTAACTAGAAGTCAGTGTTCTTGTATCCTCTACTATAACAACCCAGAATCAAGAAGGAAACATTTTACTGGGGTATTTTTCTTTCCAATGAATCATAATCTAAATATTGGTTTCTTTTAATATTGTCTGTTTTGATAGAGTAACCAGATATCCAGAAAAATTAGCCCATTCCACATCATGTCTACCATTGTATTTCCAAATATATATATGATTTTTTTTGATGGTCTAAAATGCCAAATCACTTATCCATTGTTCTAAAAATATACATGTTTTTAATATACTATGAACTGTCAGACAAACTAATATTCATAATTTATCTCAGTTAACATAAAGCTGAAAACCCCCATTAAGTGGCCTTTAGTATTTACCTAAAAATAATAGAGGAATTACATTCTCAGTAGGTGCTCAGAACTACCTAGCAATGTCAATCTATATTGCAACAAAGCTACTTGGGAACTTCTCTGTTTCCATAGAGATACCAGTTGCCAGAGAGAGGAAAAGATGGGGCACAAAGCATTATGTCATGTCCAATACCCAGTCTTCTGACAGTCAAGTTTGTGATAGAAAGTAAAATTTCTAAGAAAAACCTTTGCCTATGACACCTAGTTATTCTACCCATGATGCCTTCCAAAGTGATTGTCAATTCATTGATACAATGCACAACTCCCCTCTGTCCCAACTCTCTTCATATTTCCCAAGATAAGGTTTTGATTTTTTTGGAGGAGTTTCTAACAATAAATTGTAGTTTTTACATGGCATTTAGCAACCTTTTATAAGGTTTAAAATATAGCCTTGGAATGAACTCAAAATCATTGGATGGCTTTAAAAAAAAAAGAGGTCACAAGTTATTAGCAAAAACAATAACAAAACAAAATAAATCCTTTATTGTTTAAACAATTTCCTTTTTAAAAATCTACTAGAGACATCATATCAGCAAAGCATTTATGGTTAATAATTAATTGGTTGATGTTCACTAGTACTATACAGACACTACACATAGAACACTTTGGCGTAATTGTCATAGTATTGAAATTAGTGTCACAGAATTAGGATTTAATCTTCAAAGTAAATAGTTACCTACCTCCTCTGCTACCTGGGAAACCCTATCCAGGCACCATAGTAACAGAAACCATGAATATCCTTCACTAATATGACTTACATCAATGAAAGAAGGGAGTCTGCAGTCGTTGGTTCCAGTAAAAACTACCTGACCTCATAGGAAATACTTCAAATTAAGTAAACATTAACAATCATCTTTTTTAAAGAGCAATTTATTAAGTATGAATAGGGAGCCATAGACCTTTTGGTTTATGGTTACCATATAGTAGTAGCTCATGGTCTTACAATTAAGAATACCACTGATTTAGAAGTATTTCATAGTATCTTCTTTCAGTTAAATTTAAATCACTTGTGACTAATGTTCAAGCCCATAGCATGACCACTGATGAATTAATCAATTTTCATTGACAAAATTTTGCACTTCTCATGTCTCTGCTCATCAAAGACTCAGCCATATTCAACCATGAAATTGTAACAGGGAGATATGAAGTCTCAGATAGCCTGCACTTAGCCATCACAAAAGTAAATGGAAGTTTTCGTTATTGAGTGAGCTAAGTAGTCGCTTATCAGATAATCTAAATTATTGTTTCCCATCCACCCTTCAAGACCTTGAGTGATATTTTGATCTTGACACAGAAGCATGGCAAGTTCTGGTTTGTGGCACATATCTCTATACTTGAATTTTTCAAGGACTTAATCCTGACTTAGAATAGTTATGACATTGTCCATATGGCCAGGCCTTCACTTAAGCAGATTTCAATACCTTTCTGCCTTAGTCAAAAGTAACTGATATATGATAGGCACAAGCAAAACCATCAGCATCCCCTGCTAGCCATTCTTCTGAGGATGAGCACTTAACTGGCCTCATACTTAACTGGCCTCATACATAACTGGCCAATGATAGGCACCCAGTTTATTTCTGGGTCTGTTCTTGAGAACTTGCTAGCTTGGTCTGACTTTCCAAAGCTCCCATCACTTTTCAGAAGTCAGGATTGCCTCCATGCTGCAATGAAGCAGTAGAGTTGGACTTGAGAGACTTCTACATTTATATCTGCTCCAAAAATCAGAAAGAATAGATAGCAAAGCCGTGGCTAAATCATTTCAGCCCTGGAAGCCAGCAGTGACCAGAACAGCACCTGATATCTGAATGTTCAGGAGGAATGTTCAAAAAAACATTGGTAGAACATTTGTAATACACGGTTCTCCCTCGGGAGCCTGACTTAATAAATAAGGGGACAATAGTCTGGCTCTTAACTCTGTCAAAGTCTATTAAAAGACATTGCTTTCATATCACACATGACAGTTCACAAATGTATATAGGCTCTCATCCCCAAAGGACTGCAGCCTTCTACTGTAACGAGAGAGAGCACATAACCCTGTTGACCTTCCTCTATAAAACAATTCAGCATGGGTCAGAGAGAAGGAATGAGAATTTTCATGAAGACTTTATGAAGTGAACTTATCTTGAACCCATGGAAATTTCTGAATTTCATTTCAAGAATACCAGCATAGCAGTGCTTGAGGAATTTTCATTAACCACACAGCCCATGGCCTCCCTTTACAGCAGTTGCTAGTATAGCATTTATGACATTCAGCTGGTATTGTAAACTGTCTTAAAATGGAACTGGTTGGCCATTGGGAGAAAAATGCCAGAGAGGAAGCACTTAGAGCTTGTTCTGAATTTTATATATATATATATATATATACACACATATGTATTTATTTATTCATTTGTTTGTTTGTTTATTTATTTATTTGTTTGTTTGTTTATTTTTTCTGATTTAGAGAGCTGTAGCCAAACTAAAGATGCCTCTCGTTAGCAAATTTTAAATAAATATTTCCTATAGGACCCTAACCTTGTGTTTTTCCTTTTGGAAAACCTGTGGGCGTCATCATTCTTTAACATTCACCCTTAAAGAAAAGCCCCCTAATCCTAAAATCAAGATACAACTGCTCAAACCTTTTTTAATTTGGTCTTTCCTCTCAGTCTTCCTCATTCGGAAAATAAGAGGCTGTGGAGCACCATAGAGATTGTAATAGAATATTAAACCAAATTTGACAATGAAAATGTAGTGTTTTTAAAATCTAGATAATGAATATTAACATGATTCCCCTTTCAAATACTAAAGTCACCAAGCTGGCCTTTCCCCTGGAGTCTGAAATGACACAGAGGTTTAAAGGAGTGGTTTGGAAGGTATTGACAATATCTTTTGTTGGTCAGCTAGGATTCCTTGGTTCTTGAATGAGGTGACTACACTTCCATAATGAAAACTTAGAGGTAGTCAAAGAAGCTTAAATGGCCCAGCATCACAAAATTTGAAACTTAAAGGGTCTTTTGTAATTATTTAGTCCAACTTCTTCATTTCTCAGAGGAGGAAACTGAGGTCCACAGGTATTAGCTATGTGGTCTCATTTTTCCTAACTAGTTAACAGAAGAGACTGGGCTAATTTTCCTGCTTTCGTGTCATTTCCACTGTATCATAATGTCTCCATGATATTAATACCCTGAAGCTTGATTCAGAGAATCAATAATGAAATATGTTGGGTCACTGTGGGTTTTTTATTTTTAAAAACAAGGCTTATTAATGACCATGGCTGAAATATAGAAATTAACCCCATTTATGATGTATCAGTAATCAGTAAAGAAGCCTCCCACAATATTTTTCTCACAAGACCAGTTGTCAGAGTTATTGATCTTTGAATGCTTGGCCTTACTGGCACAGCTTAGTCAGGAGGGAATATGGCAGATGTGGACAGTGACCACATCAATACATTAGTGCAGGCTCAGGGCAAGAAATGCTTTAAGGAGACAGGCTGAGTTATACAAAGAGCAAGTTTCCTAATAATCTCTTTATTTTGCTTCCTGCTCTGGTTCTGATCTCATTAATGCAAAGAAAGCAAGCACTATTAATCTGAATCACCTTCATCATGTCTGTATCAATCAATCAATCAACCAATCAGTCAGTCAGTGATCAGAATTTATTATACACCCACACTATATTCCAGGCCAATGCAAGGCACTAGGGATCTTCTGGTATTGAACTCCAATCTCTGTGATTTTTAAATGTCATCTACATTGCCTAAAAATCATTCCCTTCTTCTTTCCCTCTTTGTATCCTCCATTTTCTTTCATGATTTTGCTGTTCAGTTGTTTTAGTCCTCTCTGAATCTTCATGACCCTATTTGGGGATTTTCTTGGCAAAGATACTAGAGTAATTTGCCATGTTTTTTTCTAGCTCATTTTACAGATGAGGAATTGAGGCAAACATTGTGAAATGTCTTCCCCAGAGATTACAAAGATAGTAACTGTCTGAGGCCAGATTTGAACTCTTGAAGATGAATCCTTTTGATTACACTTACTTGATTGTACTTACCTGAGTACATACTTTCTCCTCTCAATCAGAATATAAGCTCCTTATGGATTAGGGATTTTTAAAATTTATTTTTTACTTGTTTCTCTGGCTTCTTCTCCTAATGATTTCATTTTTCCCAAGAAATTATTTTATACCCAAATCTTTGTGGTGATCTGGGGCTTGTTCAAGGGATGTGTCAAGGAGAAAGTTAGGCCTGAAGATATGAAATCAAAAGAGAGGGGCCTGCAGCAATACTACTAATAATTCTATATTCCAAAGAGATCAGAGATGTGAAAAATTACCTATTCGTACAAAAATATTTTTAGCAGCTATTTTTGTAAGTGGCAAAGGATTGGAAACTGAAGGAGTATCCATCAATTGGGGAATGACTGAATAAGCTGTGGCATATGGTTGTTATAGGAAACTATTTCACCATAAGAAATAATGAACAGGCTGAATTTGGAAAAAAAAAAACCTGGAAAGACTGATGTGAACTGATGCAAAGTAAAGTTAGCAGAACCAAAAGAACAGTTTATACAGTAATATACAATAATAGAAATACTGTACAATGATCAACTGTGAAGGTCTAAATTTATGAGCAAAGCAAGATTTCAAGATAACCCCAAGGGACTCATGATTTTAAAAAAATTCTATCCGCAGCCAAAGAAGGAATTGTTAGAATTTGATTGCAAATCAAAGAATTTCATCCTTCACTCTATTTCATGAGTTTTTAATTGTATAGGTCTTCAGTTATGACATGGGAAATATGGAAATATGTACTAATGCATGTACTAATATACTAATGCATGAAAGCATTAGTATAACCCAAATCAGACTATTTACTACCTCAGGAAGAAGGGGAAGAAAAAAAGAGAATCTAAATGTCAGGAAAAAATGCCCGAAAACAATTGTCATAAACTGTTTCTACGTGTAATTGAAAAAATATAAATTTTAATTAAAAATCAAAAAGAGAAGAACTTAGCTCACCTCAGGCAAAAAGTCATCATTGAAAGCCATCAATGAAGTCTCTACATTAGTATAAATTCACTCTCATAACACAAAAGTGATTGGGACACTATGAAAGGGCCTGGTACCCACTTAAAGGATAAAAGTACATGTTGTCCAAAGAAGAAGAGGTATTATTATAGGCAACTATACTATGACACTGTATTATGTGACATTGCTCCCTTAAAATACTTAGTCTTTTTTTACCTTCTGCATTAAAGTAGTTGACTTCAATCATTCACAGAATTTCAGAGTTGGAAAGGACCTCAGAGGCCAGAAAATACAACCTATACTTTCTCCTCTGCAATATTTTTTACAAGAAATTATCCAGGTTTCTATTAAAGATTTTCTGTGGAGCAACCTCCTGAGTTCAGCCCAAACCACTTTGTTAAAGCACTAGTTTTGAGAATTCCTTTCTTATATCAAAATTGAATTTGTCTCTGCAACTTCCCCTTTTGTTCCCAGTTAAGGAGGTCAAACATATGTGGGCTGATACTTCTCAGCTCTTTAAGCCTCTTTTTTTTGGTGATAATTGCTTTAAACAAATTATGCTTCAATAAAATATATTGATAAAATTGGCACACATTTTCTTAGCCATTTTGGTTGGTTGGGGATATCAATGTTTTGAGTGCATTGTTCAGAATAGAGCTATTGTAATTGTCTATAATGTCTTCTCATCTTTATGCTCCCTTCTAATCTAGTATTGATTGTGACCTTTTCTCTGACTAAATTCAAATCATCTGACTCACTTTTAAAAATATTACTTCAGCATGTTGGGCAGGAGCATCATCTGGAGATTGATGCAGCATTACGGGATTCCCCCGAAGCTCATCAACATCATCCAGCAACTATATGAAGACTCTACCTACCAGGTCATCCATAATGGGAAACTGATGGCTCCCTTCACAGTGAAGACCAGAGTGAAGCAAGGCTGCATGCTTTCGCCCTTATCTTCTTGATGGTCATAGATTGGACCATGAGAAGAATTACCAAGGACAACAATACGGGCATTCAATGGACTCACACCAAGCAGCTCGAGGACCTTGACTTCGCAGATGACATCTGTCTCCTTTCTCACAAGCAGCAGGTGCGCAAGCCAAACTTGCACAACTCTCTGAAGAAGCGGAGAAGACAGGTCTGAAGATCAACAAGAGGAAGACCAGGTGATCACAGTCAACAGCAGACAGGACCTGCCAATCCAACTACAGGGAGAAAACATCAAGGAGACGGACCACTTCACCTATTTCGGTAGCAGTCAGTAAGGACGGCGGGGCAGATGAGGACATCAGAAACCGAATCAACAAAGCCAGACAGGCATTTAACACCCTGCGGTCTGTCTGGATCTGCAAAGCACTGTCCCTCGTCACTAAGCTCCAAATCTTCAATACCAACGTAAAGGCCGTCCTCCTATATGGATCAGAAAGCTGGAGAGTGATGAGCGCTAACACCAACAAACTCCAGGTCTTTGTTAATAGATGTCTATGTTACATCTTGAACATCAGATGGCCTGAAAAGATCTCCAATGCTAGTCTCTGGGAAAGAACAATCCAGTATCCCATCAGTCAGGACATAAAGAAACGTAAGTGGAGATGGATTGGACATACGCTACGAAAACCGGAAGACAACGTAGCCAGACAAGCATTGAGCTGGAACCCTTCAGGGAGGAAAGTTGGAAGACCAAAACAGACCTGGCGAAGATCTGCTGAAAATGAAACAAAAAACGGTCGGAATGACATGGGCCCAGCTGGGGGAAGTTGCCCAGAACAGAGTCCGCTGGCGTGAGATGGTTGCGGCCCTATGCTCCTAGGGAGTCAACAGGAATAATAATAATAATGTTTGGTGAATAAGTCACTGTTCTAGATTGTCAGGATTAGGGTAGCGAATATGTGTCTATCTCCTGTACTAAGGAGGATTTTGACCCTTCAATAACTTAGTAGATTAATTCAAAGGAATTGTTGGTACATATAGACTAGTCAGAGAATAGATTTGAACCCAGGCCTTTTTTTTTTTCTTAAGCTGGAAATCTTGAATTTTTTTTTAAATTTAGAATATTTTTCCATGGTTACATGATTCATGATTTTTCCCACCCCTTTAAATCCTCCCTCCTGGAACTAACAAGCAATTGTACTGGGTTATACATGTATCATTTTTCAAAACCTGTTTCCATGTTATTCATTTGCAATAGAGTGATTTTTGAACATCAAAATCTTAATCATATACCCATCGAACTATATGATCAATACTATGTTTTTCTTCTGTGTTTCTGTTCCCACAGTTCTTTCTCTGGATGTGGATAGTGTAATTTCTCATAAGTTCCTCTGGATTGTC
Source organism: Gracilinanus agilis (assembly GCF_016433145.1). Lineage (NCBI taxonomy): Eukaryota > Metazoa > Chordata > Mammalia > Didelphimorphia > Didelphidae > Gracilinanus > Gracilinanus agilis. The sequence continues at coordinate 593,397,543 of NC_058130.1, forward strand.
CTGGATCATTGCATTGCTGGTTGTAAAGAAGATTATTACATTCAATTGTGCCAAAGTGTACCCATCTCTAATATTCTTCTGGTTCTGCTCCTTTTGCATTGCATCAATTCCTGGAGGTTGTTCCAGTTCACATAGAAATCCTCCATGAACCCAGATCTTACTGACTCAAAGCCTGCATCTTCCTGAATTTAATTGTTTTTCTGGGCATAAAGAAGTAAAATGTACAAGGGCTTTGGTACTATAAGGATTTTTTTAAAGGCTCTTCTCATCAGAAATTTATATGTTAGGAGTGGGAAATGTAATTACAAAGATAAAGCAAAGGACCAAAGGAAGCATCATTTAACATGTTCTAGTAATGTTTAAGAAGAGAAAGAATATAAAGAATTCCCCTGAATGGTAAGATATGGTGCTACACAGAACGATTTATACAACATGAAGTATAATTCAATTGATGATCTCAGTTCTTTCTTTTGATGATGTCCCAAATGAAATAAATAGTTGTGGACTAAGAGTCAGGATGTATGGGCTATAGTCCTGGTTTTTCTATTAAGCAATAATGTCACATTGGGTAAGTCACAATCTCTGGAGTCTCAATTTCTTTATCTGTAAAATGATAGGAGTGGAATCGCTAGTGCCTAAAGTTCCTTGGGTTTCTACTTTCTAAAACTTTTCATCAAATTCACTTTTGCTATGCCTGAGAGCACAATTCCTCAAATGAAAATGGTCTTGGCACAAAGGTAGGCACCAAATAAACTAACATAAAATTAATCCCTCTGTTGATCCTAAGAAAGAGAACTGAAACTTAACTGGTCAGTGGGAACAAGATAAGTCTAGAGTCTCAATTTTTACTACTATAATTGTGAAGAAATAATAAAATAGATCAAGAAAAAGTTTACTCATTTTATAGATGAGGAAACTGAGTTGAAAAATTTCTGAGATAAGTTGACCAGGAAGACAGACAATGGTCAACCAATGTTCTCTGACTCTACATTCATTGCTTTTTACACTATATCCCAGTGGACTTTCCACTCTTATCCCAAGAGACTTGGGGATCTTAAATCTTCAAGAATAAAAATGAATAATATCATACTGATAATGTGATTGGGTTTGGGGGGAGTTACATTTGCAAGTTGCTCTCCTTTAGAGGTTCCCACTATCAGTGAAACTATTACACATCAAGGTAGGACTTGGATTGTAAAGAACAAATTAAAAACTTTATAATTGTCAGTTTTTACTGATACAATTTGAGTTAGGAGGAGGAATAAGCATATGTGTGTAGAGTGGGTGTGAATGAGAGAGAAGGGAGGGTAGGGAGAGAGACAAAGAGAGAAACACAGAGAGAAAGAGAGACAGAGAAAAGGAGAGAGAGAGAAAGAAAATAGAGAGGGAAGAGAGCAAAAGATTGAGAGAAAAGAGAGTTGAGGGAGAGACATATTCTTCAAGACTCAAAATATATGGAACAAATTTTTGTCTTCTTGGCCATGTCTCCCTTGACTATAAGTTTGACTACAAGTACCATGAGCTTCAATACTTTTTGAAGCCTTTATGATTTTTTAAAGAGAGATTGTCATCTTTATTCAGTCCCCTAAATGACCCAAAGCAGTCTATATAAACTAATCCTGAATTTCAAGTGAAAAGACTTAAATGTTGATTTCAGTTTAAATGTATTCTCTACAAAGGAAGCATGTATAGGGGAAGAAAGTGTCCCCTCAAGGAATCCATTGACAAGACGAAAGTCTCCATATGATACAAAATATTGATAGCATTTTTTGTGATTGTTAAGAATTGGAATCAAAGCAGATGCCCATCAATTGAGGGATGGCTAAACAAATTGTAATCCAGGGATATAATGGAATATTTCTATGCTGTAAGAGATCCCCTATGTAAGGAATCTATTTGTGAGTATATTTCCCTTTAAACGGTGTCATACCAGTATTTTAGAAGAGGGAGAAGCAGGTAAAGAGGAAGGTTGAATACTAGAGTTCCTACTCTAGACTCAGGACCCCTTCATCTGCAAGGTATGCACATCATTTAAGGAATATTTCCCTTATGTCAGGATGTTTTGTAGGTGGTCACTTGGTAGCATTGATCCCCACCCACTACATTTGTAGTGTGACTAGCTCTTTTCTCAATGGTTGTTTGTACTATATGTCCAGGGTGTGTATGTGTATGTGTGTGTGTGTGTGTGTGTGTGTGTGTGTGTACTTTCCTTTTATATTAAACAGATGAATAAAAATAATAGCTATAAAAGTACAATTAGCAATGGATTTGGGGAGGGAGAATCAATTTATTTAGATAGGAAGAAACTAGTGGCTAATACTGCCAGCTGCCAATGCAAAATCACCTTCTCTGAACTCATTCTGCTCCCAAACCAAGAAAAAAAATCTTCTATCAATTTAATGAAAATATAAGTTTTGATTTAACTATTTCTTAAGAGGTGAAATAACCTATTATAGAGAATGATCAAATACACTCCATCAGTTCCTAACAAGAGAGCTAAGGAAAAGTGTCCCCTCGATATCTATTTCCCAATATCTCTAACTAGTACTTCTCAAGTCACAGAGACAAGGGAAGGGAGCCAGCCCCAAAGACCCTATGGTCCATTTTACCCTACAACCTTCTTCCTGAAAAAAGGGAACAAGAGTGAAAGCTTACTCTTGCTTCTGGTTTCTCTCTTACTGTAGTCTCCAAAAATCAGTTTCTAAAACTTTAGGTTAAAATCACCAAGCAGTGCTCTTGGGAATGGCATCTGCTTGAGTGTTTCATTTCATAGTGGTGCTATCTGGGTGATGACACTTGTGAACTAGGAGTACACAAACTTCTCATATCTCTGGTGCATAAGTTGGTGATCTCTAAATCTCAGATGCTTAAACAGGACCTGAGTTCTTATCTCTGCTCTACTTCTTATTCCCTTTATGGCCCTAGGCAAGTTGTCTAACCTCTCTAGGCCTCAATTACCTCAGGTTAAATTAAATTAATTTCAGATTCAATCCAACTCTAAATCTAAAATCCCATGATCCTATATTTATTTTGTTGCATAATTAATTCCAAATGAATTGTGTGGACAATAAGGGTTATGAGATTTCTCTGGAGGGATAACTCACCATGGGAGGAGTGATCAGAAAAGTGGGAAGGATTTGAGGCAGCCATTGAAGGTACAAGCAAGATTTGGATAAGACACATTCAAGGGGATCAGGGCAATGAGCCTTAACTCTTTCTTTCTAAAATTGATAAGATTCTGTGTATCCCTGGGCAAGTCACTTGATCCCCATTGCCTACCCTTACCATTCTTCTGCCTTGGAGCCAATACACTGGCTCCAAGACAGAAGGTAAGGGTTTTATAAAATCAATCAATCAATAAATGAAATTAATAAGATTAATTGATGGCTACCCCTAACCCCAACAGCTCCTAGAAATTGTGCCCACTGCATTCTCCTGCAGAGAAAAAGGTCACTAATACCACCTGCCTTTGTTTAGTAGCAGGAGAGCATCCCATAACAATAAAGTTCCAGGCATGAACATGAAAATCCCTTGGCACTGCCAGAACCAGCCATTTGCCAACTGCAAGGGAAACAGCTTTCTCCACCTCTGAATTAAAATGGCTTGATTCCAATCACTGTCCCTCTGGTTTTCTCACCTAAAACAACCTTCTTCGAATCTTCTCTCCCTCTCTTAAAACAGAGGTGCCCTGGGTTACTGACAAGGTCAATACTAGGAATGCACACTAAAAGCATCCTCAAGATACTTAGCAACTACTAAGAGTGCCAGGAAAATACACATCATATAAATTTGCTATTTTTGGAGGGGGTTTGGTTAAAGATATGGAAAGGGGAAAGGGATTAGAAAAAAACAAAAAAAAATAGAGAAACAGAGTGACATTGAAGGAAACAGAAGAGAGAGAGAGAGAGAGAGAGAGAGAGAGAGAGAGAGGTAGGCAGGCAGGAGGTATAAAAATGACCTGACATCCACTCCATTTGCTATGTCCTCAGGGGTTCACATTAGCTTTTAATGAGGAGAAATGTAAAAACAAAAACAGCCTAATAAGAAGAAATGCAACTGAATCCCCTATTTTTTTTTTTTAGCTTCCAAAATTAAAGCCAGGTGGAGAAAGTGACTCTTGGTTGGCTTTTACATTCCAGATTATATTTGTGTTTTTTTACACTTTGTGGATGGTCTGAGCTGTAGCCTAATAAAAACAACTCCACCAGTGTGACACAGGGGAGGGTATTTCTGAGGCAATAGATTTGCCTATTTCCAAATACCTCTTTCTTTGGCTGGGGCCACATGGTTATGCCTCCCATCCCCTCCCTGCCTCCTTCATTGTGTTAATGTAGCTAAAGGGCTGCCATAGTTCAGAACCTTTAGAAAAATATAAAGTGCATAACAATACACTGAAATAAAAACAGTGATAATAATGTAGACTGCCCAGGGCACATATTCAAATGCTACAATAATCTAGGCCTACAGGAAGCCAAAGGGTGAGGGGTTTGAGGTTTGGGTTTGGTTTGGTTGCTTGTTTTTTGGCAGACAGCTGCAATTTACCTGTTGGTCTCCAAAATTTCTGTAAGCTGAGAGAGGTTATTAGAACTGATATGTATTGATAGGAATTGTGACCAAAGAGAGGGGTTCTGAAGAAGAACTGGATGCTACTTGTTTCCTAATTGAATCTGAAAATGTGTCCAAGTCCTGCTGGGGATAATGGGAAAATCTCCATTCCACATAAGCTGACTCCTTCTAAACTTAGAAAGGGTGGAAAGAAGTGACATTTGTTCCCAGAAATGCTTGTCCTTTGTAGATAGATTGATTATCCACTGAAAACACCATCACAGATTTTCTGCTCCAGAATCAACTTGCTTCATGTGGTTCTCACTCCCTTTTTCTCATCTTCCATTCTTGCTCTTTCCATTCATTCTCTCCTCCTGACCCCAGACCACCTTGAGTAATGTCATCTCTGTCCTCCTTTTCCTATTTCTTTAATTATCAGCAGTCCTACCACTGGCTTTGGACCAGATGTGTGGTTACACACATATGAAAACTGTCACACCTTTTGCCTTCTCCTGATGATGGAGAGAACAAACTGCTGTCACTATTTCTTCAGTGTGTGCGAAGTTGTTAACGAACATTCCAGTGACTGAGCCAGTCTTCATTAGCCCAGAGTAAGCTAGAGCAAGCAGAACAATCTCAGAGGACCATAGAATTTCCAGTTGGAAAGGAACCAAAGGGGTAGAGTTGCAAAGTCAATAGAGGGCTATACCTAGGGACAGGAAGACTTGGATTCAACCACCCTGGACACTTACTAGCTGAGAGAAAAATAAGTTCCTTCATCATTCTGAGCCCCAGTTTACTTATCTATAAAATGGTGATACTAATGCCTTTATTTGGCCGTAGGGATGAAAAACTGAGACTCAGAGATATAAAGGAATTTGTCCAAAGTTACATGGATAGGAGATTAAAGAATCAGGAGATAGTTCATCATGTTGTGTAGTCACTTCAGTCATGTCCAATTCTTTGTGACTCCATTTTGAGTCTTCTTGGCAAAGATACTGGAGTGGTTTCTCATTTCCCTCTCCAGATCATTTTTCAGATGAAGGAATTGAGTCAGAGTAAAGTTAATTTCCCAGGATCACAAAGCTAGCAAGTGTCTGAGCTCAGATTTTAACTCCAGACCTAGTGTTCTATCCACTACTGTACCATCAGCTGCCCAATATGTTATGTATGAGTTTGAAAAGAGGCAGAATGTATGTAACAGGCCAGAAGAGCAAAATAAGGGATGGATTATGAAGAACAAATAGGGTCAACCTAGCCAGATACTTCCATCTGGACCACGAACCATATGGTGTAATTTAAGAACACTAGAAGGTCACTAATCCTAAAAATATCTCTGGCATCCAGATCAATAATGTCTGAATTCATAATAACTCACTTTTCCTTATCACTTTAAGTTTCAGAAATTGTTTTCCTCTTAATAACCATGTGAGATATGTAGTACAAGTATTATTATCCCTCTTTTATTGATAAGAAAACAGAGGTTTAGAGATAACAGATTACTTGCCCAGAGTCACAGGGCTAGGAAGGTTGAAGACAGGTTTCCTAAATCCGGTCTCAGTATTCTTTTAATACACCTTGCTTTATACCAGTGGCATCAAACTCAAATAGAAAATGAGTCTAAGTCATACCTAGGAATCACTGTAGGCCCCTGTTGATTTAGAAAGGAACAGATAGCATTCTTGATTATTATATTTTTATTTATTTTGTTAAATTTCCCCCAATTAAATTTTAATCTGGTTAGAAGTACTTTGGTGGGTCATGGGTGACATGTGCCTGCATAATGTTTGACACCACAGCTTTAGGCCATTCCCACTGTCATTCCTTTGACTTAAGTACATTATTTTTCAGTGGTCTTTCAGTTGTATCTGACTCTTTATAACCCTATTAGAAATTTTCTTGGCAAAGACACTGGAGTGATTTGCCATTTCCTTCTCCAGCTCATTTTACAGATGAGGAAACTGAGGTAAAAAGTCCTAAGTGGCTTGCCTAGGGTCACATAGCAGGTAACTGTCTGGGGCCAGATTTGAACTCAGGAAGATGTCTTCCTGACTCCATGCCCAGCAATCTATCCATTATGCCACCTAGCTGCCAGGGCTTAAACCGTATTAAAAAGAAAAAGGCAATACTTTGATCTCTTTCCAAAAATGGATGATTTTAAGAAAGGCAGAGTGTGATAATGGGCTAGAGTGCTTATCTCAGAGTGTGGAAGACACAGTTTCATGTCTTGCTTCTGATACATAGAAGTTACATGATCCTGTACAAGTCACAACATCCCAGTGTCCCAGGCAACTTTCTAAGGCTCTTAGTCACAGAGAAGTTGCCAATAAGTTCGAGAGAGTTTCCTCACCAAGAGTATCCTACATAGATTTAATCACAGGTCTAGATTCCCCATCCTCTCCCCAGAATGAGCTTATTAAATCTTTAAATAAAAGAAAATGTTTATTGGAATAGATGGATAGAAGGGAGCCTGAGAACATTGGATAAGATGGAACAACACCACTTGGGAAGAAGGAAACACAGTTGAAAAGCTGGGGTTAATGAAGACTAACACTGTATATATAGTTCCTAGCTTTTCAAGCACATGCATACATGATAAGCTCCCAAATGACATTAATCAGCCATCTAATAGACTTCTTTTATGTATAAAAAATACTATCACATTTCCAGCAAATACTTTTCCCAGTAAAGTTATTACTTCCCAAAGAAGATTGCCATCAAGGTAGACAGTCCTCTGTTTCTCTATCAAGGGTAATGATGTTCAGAGCAAAAAGGAACATGCAGAAATAATTGAGAAGGAATAAAAAATTAAATAGAAAAAGAAAAGCTTAGTACTGTACTCTTTCCTCCACTCCTCCATCCTGTCTGGGATCAGCACTCATTTAGAATTATGAATAAATAGGAATCACCAGTTTGGAGAACTGAAAAAGAGAGGGATATAGCTAAGACATTTCTGTTCAGGGTAAGAGAGGTTCTTAGTATAAACAAGTCAAAACCAAGAAGAAGGCAGACAGTTTACAGAGATGAGAGCCAGAGGAGGAAATAGGGTTGGGATTATTGATTACCTTCAACCTAGTTTAACCAAGATGGTTTAACTAGGATGTGACTACTATGTATGCTGTGTTCCAGCCAAAGGTAAGAGTTGAGTAGATGGCGCAAAAATGAAAAATAAATATTGGGAAGAAATTATCTGAGTCATACTGATGTTTATTGTAGAAAGTTGCAAATGACAAAATGCCAGGATCATTCCAGATCTGCCAAAGACCCAGGGTTTCTGTGTCACCAGTAATATAGAGTCAAATCACAGAGGTTCCAGCCACATCCCCCTTAAAAAGGGAATAGTCTTCTGAGCACCTCTTCTCAGAGGAGATAATCATAGAAGGTCTCTGTTTAAGAAACTATATTCTTGAAAGTAATGATCAATTCTATATATGATAAAAGTCAAGGTCACTTCTGGTAGTTTCAAAGCCAACTGAGATATTATACTATCTAGACACCTTCCAGGATGCTGTACACATGCACAGAGCTCCCCTTGAGAAGGATAACTTGCCAAGGCATATCAGAGGATTTTCTTTGTGATTTTTACTCACAAAATGATTATTAATCACTGATCCTCATACACAATTATTCAATTAATTAATAATTGGGGTTATTAGTTCTATTATGATTAATCCTTATTATATAACATTGGCCATCTAAGAGGATGATATGCAGAAGTTATATAAGCAAAAATATTAATAAAACAATCTCTATGTTCTATTAAAACAACTTAAATAAGTTTCCTTTTGCAATGGGGACACCAAAGGGGCATAAGAAGCATTGAAAAAGACTCCATGAGCCCTTGCCCAAAGTAAGAACTAGGGAATGACAAAGTCTAGGAGCTCAAGCTTTAAGTATTTTCTACTGGAATAATAGGGTTTTGAGCTAGATGACACTCTTTTTCAAATTGTCATCCTCTGGTTGTCCATGCAGTTGACCATGCCCTTGTGTTTCCTTAGGATGAAGGGAAGCTCTTTAGCATTTTTTTTAAAACCCTTGTACTTCGGTGCATTGCCTCATAGGTGGAAGATTGGTAAGGGTGGGCAATGGGGGTCAAGTGACTTGCCCAGGGTCACATAGCTGGGAAGTGGCTGAGGACGGGTTTGAACCTAGGACCTCCTGTCTCTAGGCTTGACTCTCACTCCACTGAGCTACCCAGCTGCCCCTCTCTTTAGCGTTTTTATTTTTACCAACAACAATGCTCACCTTAGCTTTATCCAGCTGACTTCAATGAGCTCAAATCAGCTGATTTAGATGAATTATAATTTAGAGCACCTGAAAGGTGAGATTGTTGGATATTTGTTCATGATCATAGAGGCATTTTAGCAAATAAGAGAGGTGCTATCAAAATACAGACCAACTAAATATTCAATTTCCAAAAAGGAAGAGGTAGATTCTATGGATCATTGTATTTCTATGCTCAGCAAAGTTCTAGAATAGATTAATAAAAGAATGCTTAAAATGAATGAATAAGAATCTTTTATTAATGTGTCACACAGTGCTAAATAGTGGGGGGTAAAAAGTAAGCAAAATATCCTCTTTCCTTAATGAGCTTACTTTCCACTAAGAGAAGACCCACACATAGGGGAGTGGTAACCAGAGAGGAAGTGCTTCAGACAGGCAAGTCAGAGATCCTAGTGGATGAGGTAATAAGGTAATTTGTTGAAGTGTCCTTAAGAAGAATGGTGATGTTAATTTGATTATTGTACTCAGAACTAGAGTTGGAAAAGATGACAGGAAATAGTGAGGTGACAAGGTCAGGGCTGTTCTTGGTAGATAACTATAAAATGTATGGCAGGTCTGAAACCAGGATAGAATAAAATAAAATAATTACCATCAGAGGTCCAGAGGTGGGACTTTCAGTTCTGGATTGAAGTGAAAGCTAGAGAGCAGATGGCATGGCTTGATGATGGCCCAGAAATAAAAAATTTAGGAAAGATATGATCACTAATATTTACTAATCTGTGTAAACGTCATATGCTCCCAACCCCTTCACCTCTCAATACCCACCATATAAAACATAAGCTCCTTGAAGGCCATGATTGTTCTGTTTTTATTTTTCTGTATCCAGCCCCTAGCACAATTCCTTGTACCTAGTAAATGTTTAATAGAATGTTTGTTGAATTGACTTAAAAGACATGCCAGATTAATTGCATTTCCATTTCTGACAGGATTACTAGCCTACTAGAGCAGGGAAGCTATAGAAATAATATTCTTGTATTTTACAAAGGTATTTGACAATATCTAGAAGAGGGTGACCAGAATGGTGAGAGAAATAAAAGCTGTTTCATATAAACTGTGTGAAATAGATGGATATATTTAGCTTCTAGATGAGATGGGAGAATATAATAGCTTTCTACAAATAACTTTAGCACAGTTATGTCAAAGGTGAATTAAACATCCTGAATAGGGAAAGAAGGAGGATAATACATGGAGCATGGTTAAAGAGAGGATAAGGTTGAAGAAGACCACAACATGAAGGTGGATGAAAGGAAAAAGAGGCAGATGGGTGGTAGAATGGATCGAGTGTTGGGCCTAGCTTCAGAAAGATTTGAGTTCAAATAACACCCCAGAAACTTACCAGCTCTGTGGTCCTAGGCAAGTCGCTATTTGCCTAACTTTTCTTAACTTTAAAATTAGGATAATAATAGCACCTTTCTCTCCTGATCATTGTGAGAATATGATGAGGTAATGATATTTTTAAAGCACTTAGTGCAGTGCCTGTTGCATAGTGTTTTTGTTAGTTTGTTGTTCATCCCTCATTTTTTAAAAGGACCAGTGATATCATGGGGTAATGTCTTCACTTGCCCTTGAATTGGATTTCAGTGAGACAGAGTAGCAGAAAGTCATCAGCCTCACTCTCTTCCAGATTCATCAGAGTCCAGTACCAAAGCAAAAGTCAAGACAACTGATGGTGACTTAGGATGCATTGGATGACCTTGGTATCTTCAGTATTTGACCAAATACAAAGTGTTTCATAATGCCTGATTCAGCCATATTCAGAGCCTTAGGAACAAATTATCCTCATTCACTCATTCCTCCAGAAAAAATCTTCACGTGCTTGGGGTATATATCCCCCTAATTTATTGATGGGTTGAGGCCTATTGGTTACCTTCAACCTGGCTTAGCCCACTTGCCTAGATGGTTTTACTGGTAAATTGGGTATGCTATAGCTTCTTGGAGCCACAGGCGAGGATTGGGTGGATACGGACATCATAGGCAGAGGAGCAGCTCTGAAAAGAGCTCAGTAAGCCCTCACACCAGAGGAACTTGTCTTCCCTGAACACCTCATGGACCCCCTAGTACATAGTAGATGCTCTAAGAAGGCTAGCTATTATTTATTATTGTTGTTATTTGATATATAAAATAATGTTTTAAGTAAAGAAAAAGAACTGGATGTAACAATAAAATAATAACTATAATGCTTTAAAGTTTACAAAGCTTTATACAAATATCTCATTTTGTCTTCAGAGCAACACTGAAAAGTAAGTGCTATTATTATCCCCATTTTACTGATAAGGAAACAAAGACAGATAGATTGAAGTGTCTTGCCTGGGGCTGGTAAGTGTCTGATGTTGGATTTGAATTTTTTCTGACTCCAGTTTAGAACAATAGTCTCAATTTCAGTAAAGAAATAATTACTGGGATCACCTACAGTGAAAAAGACAGAATCCAAGGTTGGCCAAGCTAGAATCATCCTACTTATCTAAGCACAGAGTCATAATAGGATATGGGAGCAGGACAGGGTCAAGTATGAATCAGGCAGGATAAGCCATCCATTTCCCTATTGGTAGCAAAAATTAAGTAAATGTACAAATTGTGTAAGCCAGAATCAACAAGTTTTCAGGAAGATATGAAGGCTCAAACACCTTAGTCATATTTTGTAAAATAGTTCAGTGAGAACTGTTGCTTCAAGTTCTCATTCTTGAACTATGCTGGTCTTTTATCCTAGACTCGGAGCTAGCCAGTCAGTCTCAACTCCACTGGCTCTTAAAAAAGGAAAGCAGAGTCAGTTTCTGGGAAGCATGAATCTGTCCTTTGAGCCAGTGAAGGATTCAGCAAGATGTCTGCCCAATAATGGCTATGTAAGGTCAGACCTGGTTGGATCTGCATGCAGTCCTGATCTATAGAGAACCAGAGATCTGCTTCATTGGGCTTCAATGTTTTCATAATTAATGACCCAATAATTCTCTGGGGCTAGAGCAAGGACCCTGGTAACAAGAATTCTGGCATATTTCCTCAGTGTACTATGTATCACCCAGACGACGAGCCAAAGGAAGTTTGTGGGAAATGGCAATTTGTGGGAAATGAAAGCCAAGTTAGTTCCATTCCTGAGGGATGGAGTAACATATTATATTGTAATATCTAGGGTCAGTAGGTGAAGTTATCTGTATACAGTGGGAAATAAGTGGTCTTATGTATCTCTAGGCAAGCAGTAAGCACTTAGCCACATGCACATTTCTGGCACCTAATAACAACAAGAAAATTGGAATCCAAAAGGCTCGATTAAATTGGTTCTAAGAGACATAACTTGCAATGAATGTCTCTTAAGGTTTAAATAAGTTTTAAAATGGAGCTAAGCTTCTATGGTCAGATATGAAGAAAATTGATTCAAACTTCTTTTCCAGAGTTAAAGACAGGTTTATTTACCTCATTAAAAAGTAAATTATCTTTAGCAATTAAATGATAGTGATGATGACGATAAAAACTCAAGAGTAGGATATTTCATAAGACACCTTATTAATATTATTTACTTATTTAAATTTATTTGTATCATTCACAGTTTTAGGTGAATGCTCTTCTCAATGTGATATTATAATAACTGGAACTGGAAGAGAGCTCAGAGATCTAGTCTAAGCCTTCACATTACAGGTGAGAATGCAGAGAGGTTGAGGCATTTACCTGAAATCTCAATGGTAATAGTAAAGCCAGAATTTGCTCCTAAATCCTAACATTCTTATCATTACACTGATACTTTGTACTGATGCTTAATAAACATAGGCATGAGTTTGACCATGTTGTTAAGTCTATTTGAGAAGATTCCATAACTCTCTGCTAACTTCAGGTCTAGATCAAATAAAAATCCCTCTTTTTTGCTTTTAAATTTATTCACGAACCGGCTACAACTAACCATTCCAGACTTATTTCATGTTACTCACCCTCACACACATATTCCAACCCTGTTGGCCTATTTATTTATTATTCCCCTTGCACAACATTCAGTCTCCAGACAACATGCCTCCCTATCTCTATAGAAGAAAGCAGAAAGCCTCAGAAGGTTTTATTTAAGAGTTGCTAACCACATAAAGGCAGGAACATGCTTAGGCACAAAGAAGAGTCCCTCATATGGTTTTTTTCTTGATGTCCTCACCTATCAACCTGCATGAGATACAGGAAGAAGTTCTTGAATTGGAAAAAAAAAATGAAAGACCCAGAGAAGACAAATTCTGCTAGCCTCTAGAGTAAAGACTGAGAACAATAAAAAAAAAAAAAAGCATGGGAAATGCTGGGTTTTACTTAAGAATGAGGTCCCAAATAGAGATATCCAAGCCTATATAAAGAGGAAGTTGAATTTTTAAAAGCACACTTAAATCTAAGGCCATTAGACAGTCTGGTAATACTCCGTCCTCACCTCCTTCTCTTCGAATATTTAGTGTCCTCTGAGGATCAGCTCCAATCTCCTCCAATAGTATAAGAGAACCTTCTTTGCACCCCCAGTAACTAGTGCCTTCCCTTTCAAGGCTGCTTTGCACCTGCTTTACATGTGAGCTACATATAACTATATGAAAATAGTTATCAAAATTTTAAAATCACAACCCCATGTTAGAAACCCCTGATAAAGATAATGTTTTCATTTCTATCCACCCTTACTTCCCGACCATTTTCTATCCCTACAAATAACACAATGGCACTGTCATGTTATCTCAATTACACCTTTAAGTCAAAACATAGAAAATGATTCCTCCAGAGAGTGGCTATCATGGAGATAGTTTATGTACTTGACAGGAATAAGGAAAACTTGAAAACATGTCCATTGAACCAAAGAACACAGTGTCAATTTTTATTTTGCCATTTTTTCATTGTTTTTCAAACACAGAAAAGTCAAGAAGAATGTGTTTTATTTCTCAGAAAGCAATACTAACATAGTTGAAATCTTACAAATCTGTGGAGATAACATGAAATAGAATAAATTTATTGTTCATTGACCATTTTTGTTGTATGAGGTTATTTTATATGATAAAGTGCACTGTTGCAATTATTTATTTATTTTTTTTATTATTCCTATTGACTCCCAGAGGAGCATAGGGCCGCAACCATCTCACGCCAACGGACTCTGTTCTGGGCAACTTCCACCAACTGGGCATATCTTTGCCAGGTCTGTTTTGGCCTTCCAACTTTTCTCCTCCCTGGTGGGTTCCATATTTTTTTTTTCATAGCGTCCTGACTGATGGGATTCTGAATTGTTCTTTCCCAGAGTCTGGTATTGGAGATCTTTTCAGGTCATCTGATGTTCAAGATTTGACATAGGCCTGGAGTTTGTTGGCTTTTGCCAGCACGCATCGTGGACTCTGTTGGAGAGCAATCTTCCAGACTAGGCAATCATTGGTTTTGTTGGTTTAATGAGGTTGCAGTTTCTATAGCAAGTGAGATTTTTACGGGGTGAGGTTGTTAGCCTCGCGGCCAACCCTCCTCCTTTTTTAGCCGGGCTGGGGACCGTCCTTGGCGGAGTTAATATATAAAGTGTAATATATAAAGCTAAATATATAAATCCATATATTATTGGAAATAGTTTTTTTCTTTTTATAAACCTTGAACTTCATTTGTCTGGAGGCTTTCTGCAAGTTTCCAAAATTTTTTTAAATTTTGAAGATTGAAATGAAGATGTGTCTACCAACTTCACAGAATCACAGAATTTCAGTTGGAAAAACCTTACTTTCTGGCTGCTGATTTTACTAATAATTTAGCCATAATCATCTTCATACATTTCTTGACAAAGGATTACACATTTGTAATTAGAATTTGCTCCCCACAACTCTCTTTCCTAGCATCCCATTTGTGTATTTATGCTAACATACTAATGTAGGGAAGATATAAGTTTTGTGTAGCTCCTCTTTTTCTCTGGAAAGCCGTTGTGGAGGTTGTGGTGGGAGTCAGGTAGGAGAATTTTATCTATGTGTTTTTTACTTAGGCTTTCTAATTTTGTTCTTTTATTTCTTCTACTTGAAGTGATTATTAATAAACTTTATAAAATATAATACTTGGAGTTATTGAACATTAATTTAAATCTTACACACAGAATATAGTTATTGGGAATCCACTGAGAACAGATTCCATTTTTGGACAGCTCTAATTGTTAGGAAGTCTTAGCAATTTCTTCCCATGAATCATAATTTTGACATTAAAGGCCAAGCAGAGTCCCAAATGATAGTGCTTCTGATACTTGAAGGCTGTTATCAAATCCTCCTTGTCATCCCACCTCTAGGCTTGGAGTTCCTGAAATTTTTTAGTTACTGGAATCAATCCTCCACACTCAAACTCCAATCACCCCTATTTCTGTCACCATATTTCTAGTAACCTAGATTCACAATCTTTGTGTTTTCTTTGGTTCACCAATCTTACCCCTCATATCAAGTCAGTTTCTAAATCTTTTTTTTCTACCTCTTCAATATCTCTTCATTCTATTCCTTTTCCTTCATTGACCCACTAACAACTCTAGTTCAGGTCTTCTTCCTTTTCTTTCCTGAATATCACTATGGTCTCCCTCACTTAAGTCTTTCCCAATGCCAATCCGTCATCCATTCAGTTGTCAGAGTTACTGTTCTAAAGGATAAGTATGATCTAAAACATTTACTTAATAAATTCCAGTGGCTTTCCTATTGCTTCCAAAATCAAATATAAATTACTTTGACATTTGAAGTCCTTCACAATATGACTCTAAAATACCTTTCCAAACTTACTACACATTTTCCCCCTTCAAACACCCAATAGTCCAATCAAATTGGCCTTCTTACTTATCCTCATAAACAGTATTACATGCCCCATCTCTTTTTCACTGGCAAAAAACCCCCTAAAAACAAAAACAAAAAACTGTCCATGGCCAGAATGTTCTCCCTCTTCACTGCCAGTTCTTAAAATCTCTAGTTTCCTCAAAGTAAGTAATCTTATAAAACCCAGACCCCAAAACATAAACCCATATAACCTACTGAAAATCACATGATTTTATCCGCATTCTGACAACAATTATTTCTCTTAAGATGGATAGCATTCTTTGACATAAGTCCCTCAGAATTGTCCTGGATCATTTTATTACTGATAATAGCTGTCTATCACAGTTGATCATTTTACAGTATTGCTGTTACTGTGTACATTTTCCTGGTTTAGTTTATTTTACTCTGTATCAGTTCATAAAAGTCTTTCCAGATCTTTCTGAAATAATCCTGCTCATCATTCCTTCAATACTATTCCATCATCATCTTAAACCACAATTTGTTCAGCCATTCTCCAACTGATGGGCATTCCTTTAATTTCCAAATCTTTCCCACCACAAAAGGAACAGCTATAAATATTTTTGTACAATAAGGACCTTTCCTTTTTTTTCTCTCTGGGATACAGACCTATTAGTGGTATTATTGGATCAAAGAGTATGCATTCTCTTATAGCCCTTTGGGTATAATTACAAATTGCCTTCCAGAATGGTTGGATCATTTCATGGCTCCATCGGCAATGCATTAGTGCCCCAATGTTGCCATATCCCCTTCAAGATTTATTATTTTCCTTTACTATCATATTGGTCAGTGTGACAGGAATTTTAGTTTGCATTTCTCTAATCAAGAGAGATTTAGAACATATTTAGATAATTATTTTTAGCTTTTATTTCTTCATATGAAAATTGCTTATTCATATCCTTTGACCATTTCTCAGTTGAGCAATGCCTTATCATCTTATAAATTTGATTTAGTTCTTTATATATTTGAGAAACAAGACCTTTTTCAGAAAAATTCATCATAAAACTTTTTTCCCATTTGCTGCATCCCTTCTAATCTCAGTTGCACTTGTTTTGTTTGTACAAAACCTTTTAAATTTAATATAATAAAAAGTATTCATTTTACATCTTATAATGTTCTTTATATTTTATTTGATCACAAATTCTTCCCATATCCATAGATGTGACAGGTAAACTATTCTATGTTACCCTAGCTTACTTATAATATCACCCTTTAAGTTTAAATCGTAGACCCATTTTGACCTTATCTTGGTATAGGGTATAACATATTGATCTAAACATAATTTTGCCATACTGTTTTCAATTTTCCCAGCAGTTTCTGTCAAATAGTGAATTCTTATTTGAAAAGCTGAGATCTTTGGGTTCATCAACACTAGGTTGCTGAACTCATTTATGCCTGCTCTATTACATTGACCCACCCTTGTATTTCTTATCCAGTAACAGATTGTTTTGATGACTACCAATAGGCAACCATCCTTCACTCATTTTTTTTCATTAGTTCCCTTGATATTCTTGACTTTTGTTCTTACAGATGAATTTAATTGTTTTTTTCTAGTTTCATAAAATAGTTTTTTGGTAGTTTGATTGGTATGGCATTGAATAACTAAAATAATATAGGTAGAATTGTCATCTTTGTTATATTAACTTAGCCTACCTATGAGCAATTAATGTTTTTCCAGTTGATGAGATCTAACTTTATTTGTATGAAATGTGTTTTGTAATTGTGTTCATATTATTCCTGTGTTTGTTTTGACAAATAGACTCCAAAGTATTTTATATTGTCTATAACGACTTTAAATAGAATTTCTCTTTCTAACTGTTGCTGCTAGAATTTTTTGAAAGGATATAAAATGCTAATGATTAATTTGGGTTTAGTTTGTATCTTGCAACTTCATTAAAGTAATTATTTTAACTAGTTTTTTTAGTTGATTCTCTTGTATTCTCTAATTATACCATCAAATTATACAGAAAGAGTAAGAGTTTAGTTTCCCCTTTGACTACTTTAACTTTTTCAAATTATTTTTCTTCTCTTATTGCTAAAGCTAACATTTCTAGTACACTAATAAATAATAATGGTGATAATGGGCATCCTTGTTTCACTCCAGATCTTGTTGGGAAGGCCTCTAACGTGTCCCTATTGCAGATCATACTTGCTAATCTTTTTAGATAGTTATTACTTAATATTTTAAGGAAAGGTCCCTTTATTCAAAAGGTTTCTAGTGTTTTTAATAGAAATGGGTGTTGAATTTTGTTGAAGACTTTTTCTACATCTATTGAGATAATCATGTGATTTCTGTTACTTTAGCTATCGATATGGTCAATTATGCTAATAGTTTTCCTTATATTAAACCAGCTTTGCATCCCCACCTGTCCATAGAGAATAATCCTTGTGATATATTGCTGTAATCTCATTGCTAATATTTTATTTAAGAATTTTGCATCAATATTTATTAAGGAAATTGGTCTATAATTTTCTTTTTCAGGTTTTGGTCCTCCTTACTTAGATATCAGTACCATATTTCTGTCATAAAACAGAATTTAGCACGATTCTTTCTCTGATTATTTTACCAATTCATTTGTATAATATTAGGATTAATTGTTCTTTAAGTATTTGGTAGAATTCACTTGTAAATCCATCTGCTCCAGGGGATATTGTCTTAGGGATTTTGATTAGCTTGTTCAATTTCTTTTTTCTTGGTTGGGTTTATTTAAGTATTAGCCTTCCTCTTTTGTTAATCTAGGCAATCAACAGTTTTGTCAATATTCACTTATTTAACCTAGATTGTCAGATTTATTGTCATATAACTAGGCAAAATAGCTTCCAATGATTGCTTTAATTTAACTTTCATTGGAGGTAAATTCACCATTTTTATTTTGATACTGGTAATTTGATTCTCCTTTTTCCTTTTTTTAATAAAATTAACCAATGCTCTACCTATTTGATTTGTTTTTTCATAGAACCAACTCCTAGTCTCATTTATTTGTTCAATAGTTCTTTTACATTCAATTTCATTAATTTCTCCTTTGATTTTTAGGATTTCTAATTTAGCCTTTAATTGAGGATTTTTATTTTTTTCTTTTTCTAGGTTTTTTAGTTGCCTGCCCAAATTAATTCTACTGCTTTTTCTCTATCTTATTGAAATAAGCATTTAGGAATATGAATTTTCTCCAAGTACTGCTTTGACTATACATCATACATTTTGATATGTTGTCTCCTCACTATCATTCTCTTTGATGAAATCAGTGACTATTTTTATCCCCATTCAATTTTCTCCAGATATCTATTAACTCTTACTTTCCTAAAATTTCATTCACTTCCTTTACTTCTTTCTTGTTTATTTTTTTGTTAGACTTTTCTGATAGAAGAAGGTTGAGGTCCCCCACTAGTATAATTTTATTGTATATTTTCTCCTCAAGCTCCTTTAGTTTCTTTTTTAAAAATCTGGAGACTACACCATCTGATGCACAATTGTTAAGTGCTGATATAACTTCATTGACTATACTACCTTTTATCAAGATGTAATTACCTTCCTTATCTCTTTTAATTAGATCTATTTTTGCTTTAGCTTTGAGATGAATAGGAATTTGGGAAGAAAATAATAAACCAGAGTGAAGATACAGAAGTTGAATAAATTAAAGAAAGCAGGAAGTACAGGGGAGTTCTTGGAATCCTGAGTTAAGATTCTGAGAAAGGTTACTGTCATCAAGGAGTTGGGTTTGGATTCTGGAGAAAAAAACACCTCCGAAAACCTAGCTCTCTCCCCATATTGATCTACAACCTGGTCCTGTGAGAAACCAATCAGTTCCTGAATATCTTTTTGTTCCTTTACTCTGATACAACATGTATTGAAGTCTCAATCAGGAATTTCCAGGGACAGTGACCTGAACTGCTCAGTTGACTTGGTGGGCTTTAGCTTCACCTAGGTGACTAGGTCATGCCTGGCATCTGTTCCTGACCCCACTACAATCTGTGATTTTCACTAGAGACTATAATCAATGTGGGTTTAGCCTAGGATAGTCAGAGTATATGGGGAAAGTTGAGATAGTGAGTGAGTAAGAGTAGCCCCAGCTCTGCTGAGGGCAAAAGCCATTCTTCCCAGAGTCAGAAGGTGGGGAAAAGGTAGTATTTATTAATAGTAGGGAATCCTCAGCCCAATACCTTACCTTACCCTAATCAATGATGTACAATAAACCTGTTATGGTTTTAATAAGAGTCAAATTGGTTGTCTGCTGGCTGTGGACAGAGAGTAGCCATCTTGCTCTCTGAGCCTGAGAAGAACATCATCTCCCTAGACTGGGTTAAGAAAAATCTCAGTTACCCATTTAAATTACCTTTTAACATTTGTCTGAGATCATGATTGCTACTCCTGCATTTTTTATTTCTCTTGAAGCCCATCTCCTTACCTTTATTCTGTGTGTGTTTCTACCTGCCTCAGCTGTGTTTCTTATAAACAATGTATCATAGGATTCTAATCTTTAATCCACTCCATTGTACTATCTGCTTCCAATTTACGAGTGAGTTCATCCCATTTGCATTCAAAGTTATGATTACTATCTGCATATGCACTTCCATCTTGTTTTCCCCTTTTACTCCTGTAATTTCTCCTTTCACTTTGTCTCTCCACACATGAATTTTGCTCTTAATAACCCCCCAACTTTCTCCTCCTTTATATTACTCCCTTCATCACCACTCCTTTTCTTATCTCCCATCTACTTCTTTATAAGATGTTAGGATTATATACCCCAATGAATCTGTCTGTTCTTCCCTCTCTAAACCAATTCCTATGGGAAAAGGGTTAAGTATTACCCACCACCACCCTCTTACTTCCTCTCCACTGCAATTGTTTTCCCCCCTGTGCATCTTCATGTGATATGATTTATCCCATTTTACCTCTCTTCCAATTTCTCTAAGTGCAATCTCTTTTTCACCCCTTTTTTTTCATATCATTTTAAACAGCTATGAAAGGGAATTCTTGATTCTCTTTGAGTTCACACTTGTAAAAAGGGAATCCTTTATTCTCTTTGCCTAGTTGGAGTTAAAACTTTTGTTAACAATAACTTAAGTACCCCTACTTAGTACCTCACTAGATTTTGAGGACAGGATTAACTCACCTTTGCCTACCTTTTGATTGAATCAACACAAGCTCATTTTCCCAGCTATTTTTTTTGTCACCTGTTAACTGGGAATTAAAAACTGTTGATTCTGTCTTCTCTGCTGATGACTTGTAGGACTTAGAGCATTGTGGTCTAGGAGTTTCACTGTAGGCTTAAAAGGGCCAAGACCTAACAACTATATGGCCTCACTCTGAGCTGGTGCCCAAGCTTGGGACTTTAACGGGTGGGTATGGGGTGTTCTGCTAATGGCTTAGGCAATGTCCTGGGATCCCAAAATTGGTCTATTCCCAGGCTCAGAATACAAACAGAGTAGGTGGAAGGTGGTTGGTAGGCACTCCTCTGGGTGTAGTCTTACTTTCAATTCTCCCTTATTCCATGCAAATCAACTTTCTCTCTGCCTACCTTTTAAGTTGCTTTCTGTAGGACAGCTCCCTCATTCAGTCTCCTTTTTGGTTCTGTGACTTTATTCATTTTGAGGTGCAATTTTAAGGTTGGTTTGAAAAGATTCTCAGAGAAGTTCATGATTTTCCTGCTACTAATTTGACATCTTGGCTATAGTCTCTCAATGTTTTTGGTTTCCTAAGTAAAGTGATTCTTGATTGCCTACTTTCATTGTCTCTCTCCTAAAATTATCTTTTATCTGTTAATATACATATACCTCACTCAGCTTGACCACAAATTCTTTATAGATTGGGATGATTTAATTTTTGTCTTTGTAGTCTCAGTTCCAATGCATAGCACATAGTAGGCACTTTCATTTTTTTCTTGCTTGCTTGGTATGGCTTTATCCAGTCTTGTCTTGATCCTAACCAGCCCTCTCGAAGACATTCTCCAGTTTGTCAATGCTCTCTCAAAGATTCTATCTTGATAAAGTTATCTTTTTGCATTATAAAATGATATTAGAAGAGCTAATTTCAAGTTCCATTACTGCTAACAATTATAAGGTGTAGAAGAAAGTACTGGTTTTAGAATCAGGAAGCGTGGATTCAAATGCCTACTCTAGCATTCTTTAAGACCCTAAAGCAAAATCATTCTTACTTCTCTTAGTCTGTTTCTGCCTATATAAAACAAGAAAACAATGCATCCACTGCATTCCTCAGAATAACCAAATTTCAGAATTGGATGGGACATTAGAGACTATCTAATTTGAATTTCATTCTGTTTTCACTTCTACAGTTTTTCTTCTAGTCTTAGTTCCTCTGTAGAAACTTCTTTGAGGAAACATGCCCACCAACCTTGCTTAACTCTAACCCAGCTTACCTCTTTACTCTGAACTCTTCTGTCTTGGCCTCTGTGGAATACTTTCTCTCCTCACCCCTTTTTAGCTCCCCTTTCTACATTGTCTTCTCCTCTTGGAATATAAGCTTCTCTAGGGTAGGAACTGTATTTTACTTTGATTTTATTTGTATTCCCAGGGCTTAGCATAGTCCCCGACACATGGCATGTTCTTAATAAATGCATTTTCTAATCTTACCCATGTCAAAACAAGGATTCCTTCTACAACAAACCAAGAAGGGGACCAGTCAGCCTTTCTATGAAGACTTCAAATTGCTTTTCATCAAGGCAGAATTTTTATTGTTCAACAGTTCTGATGATTAGGTGAAAAGCTAAGTGGCAAAATTGATCAAGGGCCCATCTGCAGGCAGGAAGATTCATCGTCCAAAGTTCAAATCTGAGGTAAAACTCATTAGCTGTGTGATCCTGGACAAGTTACTTAATCCTACTTTCCTCAGTTTCCTCATCTGTCAAATGATCTGGAGAAGGAAATCCAAAGCTCTCCAGGATCTTTGCCAAGAAAACCCTAAATGGGCTCATGATGAATAAAACACAACTGAAAATGAATGAATGACAATTGTTAGGAAACTTTTCCTTCTATCAGATCTAAATCTGATGCTTTTCTCTTTCCATTTCCATTGCTTACAAATGTAAATTATTGTTATTTAAATCCTAGCTCTTTCATTTATTACATATGTGGCCTAAAGGAAATGCCTAATTCTTTTAGAAGGGGTGAACTCCCTACCAGTGCTAAATTTTGCAAATATTTGAGGATTTCTCTGTTTCAAAGGGCAGGAATGAGAAGGCTAGCATTTCTGTAGTGATCCTTCTCATGACTAAAGCCTCATTTGCTTGAGGCACTGATTGGAAATCAGGGTCATGCTCACAAGACGTTGGCCAGTTCATAGTTTAGAGAGCCAGAATCTTTTGGAGGCCTTTGTGTAGTTTTAAATACTTCCTCCAGTGTCATACTGGTCTGAACTGGCTCTTTCTGGAAGAAAGGGTTGACCCTGTGGGTGAAAGATCAAATAACACTATATCCATGTTCACTTGATCCTTGCCTTTTTATTCAAGTCTGCCAGCTGGCATGGCCCTAGTTGTTGACAGCAGTCAATATGGGGTTCGTGGCATGTGTAGTTGGATGCTAGAGTAAAATTATTATCACATTTGATTTTAGTTCAGACTCTGAAGGTTGATTATTACCACCATTGGCCAGATTTGAATCATTGACCAAGGAGAAGGAGGTTCCAAGTCTCTCTATATAATACCTAATTCTTCAGTTTCCAGTACAGAGACAAAACAGAAATTAAAAACAAAAAAAGTTAGAGGATTCTGCTGGGATGGGAATGAGACAACAGCATTTTTCTCCATTCAAAACTCACTTGAAGGCCATGAATTTTCAGTTCCAGTTCCAATTTAACTGAGCCTTTTGGGCTCTGAGTTTCATTTACTCCAGGCCAAACACAACTTCCTCGAGGCAAGGGGGAAAAAAAGCTTCAAGGGAGCAAAATATGTCCACATGAACTTTCTTGGACAGTAAGTAGATTCTAGTCTAATAAAACAATGTCAGGGCAAAACCAGCATGCGAAATGTGTTGATTTGATTAATCTTGAAAACGTTTTTCAAAATTTTTCAGCTCCACAGAAAGTTGATCAGGTTAGCAAAGTCATAGGGTCTGTTCTCCCTTTACAGTTCTAATATGTATCCCCATTTCCTTCTACTAATCTCCCCAACACTAAGCTCAGCACAGCTGCTGACCCTAAAACAATGCCAAGCTCATTCACCATTAATAAACTCCCTGCTGCATTACCGAAAAACTTGAGGACTTGCCAATTTCTTTTGTCAATACAGAAATACCTGAGGTATTTGTTGACTGAAATGGAATGAGCAGAATGCCAGTGTGCTCAAGCTGGTAGGATCCAGGAAGAAAATGGTTGAGGGCAGAAGATTAAAACCTAAACCCAGGTGACTGAAGCCAGAAAATATAACACAATACATGCAATTCTCTTCTCTCTACTCACACAAAGCTCCCATTGACTTTACTTAGGAGCCCTAAGAATACAAAGATGTAATGTGTTCTCCCATCCTACTGGAATAGGGTGGCTTGACTTCCTTTTACTGCACAGAATCAAACAGGTTCAAGTGACTATGGCAGGTCAGCCACAAGTTATCCAGGAACAAGTAGTCATCCCAAAGAAATGAGTTCACTCTTTTAATGCATTTGACATGGGCTGGCATATTGGATAAACAGTTTGAATGCCTAAGAGTTCTTTTCCCACTCTGGCATGTTACAGATTCAAAAGAGGCCACAACAGAAGAGGGTGTTAACAGAGACATTTATCCAGATCAAAGAGCATCGTACCATGTACTAGGAGCAAGAGGATCACAATTTTTTTTCCCTAAAATTCATAAAAGGTTAGGTTTAGTTGGCAAACATATCTATTGTTTTTATCCTCCAACTCTCATTCATTGCACATAGTACTGCAAAAGCATCACTAAAAAGTCATAGGATAAAAAGGAAATCCTCAGTAAAGAGAATCTTTTATTACAAATCCACTTTAGTATAGAAGCCAAATAAGAGGAAGAAGTGTAAATGGGAAGATGGGAGGGGAACAAAATTTTTTTAAGCACCAACTATGTATCGGGTACTTTGCTAAGCCCTTAACAAATATTAACTCATTTTAATGAAGAGAACATAAGAGTTACTAATTCAAAGTGAAAATAAGACTCAGAAGGATGATAGATCTAGTGATGGAGAAAACTTCAAAGTTCATCTAACCCAACCCCCTTATTTTATAGATAAGGAAACTAAGAATCAGGGAGGATAATAACTTACCCAAGTCTTGTACGCAAGTGTCAATAGGTGGGATATATAGTAATTAGCTCATCCACCCCATCTTGAAGTCACCACTTTATCATCAGATCTGCTTTTAACAACCCCACTTTAGTTTCCTTTTTAGGCATCCCAGCTTGCTTAATAAAAATCACAAGGAAAGCAATTATGGGTGGAAGGACTTTTCCCCATATTTAATAGATCATAGGACTTTCTTCTGAGGCTTATGGCATCTGGGTAGAGACCCCCTTCAAGTTATGCTGTCCAGTTAGAGTTTAGCATAGAGTTTTATGAGAGGAACTCTCATAAACTATAACTATAACTAGTTGTTTCTGATTATTGTTTGTTAATAACTAACTACTGTTCCTATGGAATCACTTTAAACTGCATAATACTGATTAGAATTAATCTTAGGATTAAAATTATTGCTTTATTTAGGGCAGGGTCTACTAAAACAGGGCAGGAGTCAAATTATTTCTTACACAAACAAAATGCATTTAGTTTTGGCAAAGTGTCATAAGAAAGCAATGGTGCTGGAAAAGACTGCAAGTAATACTATGTTTTCTTTAGGCTTGTGGGTCTTTATTTTTTTTTTCATTCCCTTATCTTCCTTTCAATTAAATGTTTCTTGTGCAAAGAAGCAGACTCTCACATCTTTCTAGTCTTCTTGGTAGCTAATTGTTATACAGTTCTTAGCACGTAAAATGTAGGAGCTTTTCTGATCTTTCTGTTGTCAGATAGGACTATTTGATGATAGGACTTGATTTATTTTATGACTTTTTGAGTAGAGAGTTGTTGAGCAAATAACATAATTACTACAATATAAATATAAATCAATAAAAGAATATCATATAGGAAAATTACAACTAAATATGAAAGATTCCAGATCACTTTTACCCAAGTGAAATATTTTTGCCCATCCCTTTTTTTAAAGTGTTGGTTCTTCAAATATTGTTTAATATAATCCCTTTACTTTATAAGATGTACAAATTCAAACAAAGTTATGTAACATATGATTTGAGTATTTCTTGTTTATCTTCTTTAATTGATTTATGATCTCTTCAATGTATATTTACTCCAATGGTCTAGTTTGCAATTTGCCTATGCTTTTGCAGCTCATGTAATTCCAGTGTGTGTTTTCCTTACATGATTCACCCTACATATGAAAGGCCTTCTTTAAGATCTTTTAATACTATAGAGCTGGCAGTGAAGCACTTAGGCTATTCATCTGTTTTCCTTTTTTCCTATTACTACATAGTTAACCTATCTCTTTCCAGTCATGTATTCCAACTATGTCACCAATGGAAGTAATCAACAGTTTATTTATGATCACCATGCACTTATCCTTGTCATCTCTAAGTTACCTGCAATTACAATGTTTTAGAAATGGGAATATATCATGATCTTCAGTCAAATAACATTACAGGACAAAGAGTATTATAAAAAGGCAACAAGAATTTATTAAGTGCTTACTGTATACAGATAACTGTACTAAGCAATAGAGATACAAATACAAACAAAATGAAAGATAATCCCTTTCCTTAAAAGACTTAAATTCTAATTGGGGCACACCAAAGAAAGCTAAAAAATGAGAGAGAGGAAGGAAAGATACCCATACTGAGGCATTATGCTAAAGTCTGGAAAAACAGAAGAATAGCCTAGGTCCCTTCCCCAAAATGGGGGCCTCCTGAGGAAATCAGTAATGGGTGAAGGAAGTTGGCATTGTAGAAGGAATTTCTACAATAAAATGCCTATTGAAAAATATGTTAGTTCTGTAAAAGGAATTGTCTGTCTCTTTAAGAGACAGGAGAGTGGGGTTGGCAGGAGAGGGGGATTTCTAGGTATAGCAGAGCTGACAGGAGTCTGTGTGCCAAAGCTGAAGATTCCATTACCAAGGAGACAAGGGGAGAGTTAAGAAAGGAATCAGTTGGCAGTTAGGCTTTTTGCCTCTGGATCTCTTGAGAGCAGGAGGTCTGTCTCTTAGTCTCTGCTACAGGCAGAGGAACAGTTAGAGGTCTTTTGCCTATGGATCTCGAGAGAGGAGGAGGTCTGTCTCTGAGGCAAAGGGCTATTGGAGGCTAACACCTTATTTAAGGAAGTTGTGTGGGTGGTGGCTGTTGATTTATTGGTGTAGGATAGGTAATTAATGAATCAATTTTAGATAGTGTAGGTTAGATAGGCCTGGTCTGGCAAGGCAAGAAGAACCTGTCCTCAGAAGGCAGAAGTTGGGTTTTAAAAATTGTAGTTAGTATTAGGAATTTAGGAACAGTCATAGGATATTAGAATA
Source organism: Gracilinanus agilis (assembly GCF_016433145.1). NCBI lineage: Eukaryota > Metazoa > Chordata > Mammalia > Didelphimorphia > Didelphidae > Gracilinanus > Gracilinanus agilis. The sequence goes on from NC_058130.1 coordinate 593,424,642, forward strand.
ATAATCTTTTTCCTCCTTTCTATTTTCTATCTGTACTTCTCAAATTAAACTGTTTTATTAAACTGTTCTCACTTTTGTCGAACTCTTACTATTTAACCCTTACAGTTCCAAAGTCATTAATGAGACCCCAGGTGCTGAGGCAAGTCCCAGGATGAAATTGCAGCTGAGCCATGGTATCAAAGTCCAGAAAGTCAGATGGGTTATGTTTTTTGTTTGCTTCAGGATGCAGATTAAGATTGCTGAAAAAGCCAATCAATTGCCCAATTCATATCTACCCCTCTATTCTCTTCCTATTCAATTCTGGATCCAGCTCATTGTCTACTTATAGGTATATCCAATATCTAAGTAGTGATAATCTAACTCAATAAACGGTCAATACAATTTTATGCCATAGAGTAGGGGGGGAGGGGAAAGCATTTTCACCTCTCGTTTTTCCTCTGTGGATGTTTAGGTTGATTTCTTCTGGGTAGTTGAAAATCTTATATAGTCTTCTAGGACTTGATATAATCAGTACAGTGGCATTCACAAACAGGAACATCTGGATGAACCAACACCTTCATAACCAGTGTAACACTAGCACTTGGGTTCAACAAGCCACCCTAAGTCACTACTTTCCTGGGTATTCAAAGAACCATAGAAAATGAGGAGATGTGGTAAGATAGGAGGAGGATAAATTTATCATTTAAAAAAAACTATAAGCTAATAAGTTTGCCTTCAGTTGTTTTTTTTTTTTTAATTCTGGAATATTTCATTAAAGTGATGGTTAAGAAATATCTAGAAAGGGAAACAGTACTCCTAAGAGATCAGCATGACTTCATTAAAAACTGGCCATGCCCTAACCATCTCATTTTCATTTTTAAATAGAGGTCATTAGCCTTTTGATAAGAATAATCCAATAGACTTAATTTATTCACATTTTAGCAAAGTATTTAACAAAGTCATTTTATTCTTGCAGAAAACATAGAAATATATGGGCTTTTAAAAAGATAATGGTTTGAGCAGTGGTGTCAAATTAAAATAGAAAATGATCTATGCAATCCTATATTGACTTAGAAAACCACAAATTAATGTTATCCATGTTGTATTGTATTTTTATTTATTTTACTAGACATTTCTTAATTACATTTTAAATCTAGGAGGAGGAACTAAGATGGTGAATTAAAGGCAACAACAGCAGTCACAGTAGCAGCTTCAGGAGCTGTCAGTTCAGAGATAGTAATGGGGTCAGACAACTGGTCAGAAAGAGATCACAAGTAAGCTTTTTCTGACACTGGATACAATTGGTACTGATGGGCAACCCAATTGTAGGTCCCAGGTCTCAATTTGCAGGCAAAGAGGCTGCAGAAGATCAAGGGCTTTGGGTAAAAATCAGAATACACCACTGTGGAAACACTAAAAATTTGTATACTCCCAGAACTAATTCTGAAAAGAGCAACAACAAAAAGTCTGAAGGTTGGAATAGTGCTTCTCCACCATTAGGTGAACAGAGCCCAACTTTAACATGAATCTCAAAGTCAGGAAATAGACTGGAGGGGACAAATGGGTGGCTCTGTGGATTGAAAGCCAGGCCCAGGGATGGGAGGTCCTGGGTTCAAATATGGCCCCAGACACTTCCTAGCTGTGTGACTCTGGGCAAATAACTTATCCCCCATTGCCTAGCCCTTACCAGTCTTCTGCCTTGGAACCAATAGCAAGTATTGGTTCCAAGAGAGAAGGTAAGAGTTTAAAAAAAAAAAGAAATAGACTGGAAAAATAAACAAAGAACTTAACCATAAAAATGATTACAGTCATAGGGAAGACATAAACTCAGAAGGCAATAATGTGTAAATAGATACAAAGAAATTCTCAAAAAAAAATTACTAATTGGACACAAACCCAACAAGAATTCCTAGAAGTGTTAAAGGAAGACATGAGTGGTAGAGGAAAAATTGGGAAAAGACATGAGTGATGTAAGAAAATTATGACAAGGGAATTAATAGTGATAAAAGAGGCATACGAATACTAAAGAAAATAGCATCTTAAAAAACGGAATTAGCCTTCTGGTAAATGTGGCACAAAAATTCACTGAAGAAAAGAAATTGTTTAAAAGCTGAATTGGTCAAATGAAAAAAGAGGAACAGTATCTCACTGAAGAAAATAACCACTTTTGTTATGTGTTTCTTTTTCTTGAAATACAGCAAATAAGGTATTATTTTGCATGATTTCATATTATCTGTCTTCTCAATCAGTCCCTAGTTCTAGACATCTTCAAGCAATACTGAGATGAGCACATGTCAGTCAAGGTTGATTAGAGAATTTTTGGACTGGTATGGTCTGGACTAGATGGTATTATGTCCCTTTCAATTCTGAAATTGGAACTGGAAAGGTTATATCTAACAAATACATTATATTTGTACACTAAATAGATTGTTTATTCTCTCTGCTAAGAATTTTTTATTTTCTTTTTTATTCATGTGGCACAAAACTAAAATATTAAATCCTGGAATTGTATGATCAGAAGAGGAGGTGGACCATTTATAGTATTAGTGGTCGTGGTTGTGGTAATGGTGATAGTGGTAGGAGCAACAAAGATAGTAATAACATATTTAGTATTGTTTTAGCACTTTAAGGTTTTCAAAGTGCTTTATAAATATTTTAGCATTTTTGTCCTCATAACAACTCTGGGAGTAAGTACTATATTATCTCCATTAAAGATGAAGAAACTGAGACAGAGAAATTAAGTGACTTGCCCAGGTTCAAACAACTAGTAAATATATGAGGTCATATTTGAACTCAGGTCTTCCTGACTCCAAGGCCAACTCTCTATCCATTGTACCACCCAGAAAAATGGATAACTAACATGTGGAAGGCCTGAGTGGTGTACTCATATATATTTCGTTTTTGTTTTGTTTTATTGATGTTTTTTTTCTTATATTACAAATGTTTTTAAAATACTACTATTACATAAGATCCTTTGTAACAAAGTAAAAAGACTAAGTAAAATTAATAACATATTAAACTCATCTGAAGGTGCATATGACATCCATTTTCTATTTTTAAATAATTAAAATTAATCTATTTTCTCTCCTTTCATGCCTTAGGTAAATAAAAGAAAAACAGAATGGGAAACAAAATAAAGTCCCTGAAGGGCTTATATAATAACATATACATCTCATTCTACCCTCCCCTCCCCCAAATATATCATACTATGATTTTTTTTTTTACAGAACCTGGTGGATATTTCTCCAATACTTTGAGTATATCCTCTGTGGAGTAGAACATATGCTAAAATCTCACAGCATGGAAAAGTATATACTTTTGGAGAAATTACTTCTCCATACCCCAGCTTTTTTCCAATACCACACTCTTAAAATCTTTTACCCATTATAGTATTTGGAGCATTCAAATGGCTGGAGCATAAATAATCATCATTTCATATCCCTCATAAACAGAACATATGTTTCAGATTGAACAATGAGGGGCATAATTCCTAGTTCTTCAGAGCTATGATAGATCTGTGATCTCATCAAGGCAGGTATTTCCTACCAGCAATTCTGACCACAATGAGCCATTGGAGAAACACTTTGTGGACTCCTTAATCGTCATCCTTATTTGAATACTTTGAAAGGTCTGTGATCGTAACAGTATGCATATGTCCATATATCATCTAGTCCTGCAGATTGCAGCCCTCTGTTCTCTCATCCTGTGTATGTTCAATCTTTATTTTCCAATAAATCTTCCATAGTGAATCTCCTGAATAGTAGAGTATTATCTTTTGTTCTTTTAGTGTCTGAGGGATACCAATGGAGAATTCAGACAGTTGAACTATTGTCCCCTCTTCTTAGTACTTGACTAGAGTCTACTCCTTTTTCAGGCATATATAGGATGTCTCAAAAATTTTAATTTAGTGTTAAGCCTTAATAACTTTATAGTCTGAATTTACATTAAAACTTTTCAGCTACCATCTGTATGCATGTTTGTGCACACTTGGATATGTGTATATTTTTGATAATATATTTTCAACTCCTTTTTCCATTTAAGTTAACAGTGATAATATGCTGCAACCTATTCATGTCCACCATGCCTCCTTCCATCAGTTGCTGTATGAATTATTTGCAATTATCACTCTAAGCAGATTATGGTGTCTCTAGATTGTGGTAGGCAGACTATTGAAGTGAGAGGCATAGCCTTTGTGACAATGATCAGTTTACTGAAAAGAACTCATCTTTTTCTTTTACAGCTTTTTTTACATTTCACTTGAAAGAACTGTGATGGCCAAAATTTAATTCATCCCATCCTGCTTCTCCTTTCTGGACCCAGATAATTATCCATCTGTAGCTCTTGTCAAAGCTAAATAGAATAATAGAGCAACCTAACAACTTTCCTTTCTTGCTTGAATATGGCCAATATATTTTAAATCCATTTTATTTTCCTAGTAAATATGTTTAGACTCGTCTCTTTCATGTAACTCAGTAGTATTCTGGAAATGTCTGATATAGCCAGCATATCTATAAATATTTTTCTAAAATTATTTACTTGAGATTTGTAAATACATTATTAAAAAACAGTCATTGGAAAACAGCATCGTGGATACTCTTTAATAAGATTTCTGTAATACTCTGATCTTAGGGATCATTGGAGACATGGAATAAGTAGTAATCATACTTCTTAAATCAGGATCTTATCTGTAATAAGTCAGGATAGGTAAAGGAAAATGATTGGCTAAGGCAAAGCAGATCTATTTCTGATGAGATCCATCTCAATATAGAGGTAAAGAGCTAAAATTGTTGGAGAAAATGGGTAGGGATGGGGCTGCTGCAGGCCTGGCTGACCATCGTAGATTTGTGGAGCCCTCAGCTTATTACTCTCATAACATTCTCTTATATGTGCTTTTTGACTTTTTATTTCTTTAGGACTTGCATGCTTTAGCTCAGTTATTTTATACCCCTGATATATCATGTTTGTTTCTGGTCATGCTCCCTTCTGCCTAGAAACCTGGATAATTGTACCTGAAGGAAGAATGATGATGACAAGATATTGCCATGATCATCAGTAACTAGATTCAAGAATCCTTTCTGTATGCCACCACCCCAAGACTACATTTATATCACAGTCACAGGACCCTGTTTTCTCAGTGATCAAGGGACTCACCAACTACAGAATTATTTTCTTAACGTATGGATTTGATCACATTACTCCTGTACTCCTAAATCTCCAGTAGCTTCACTCTGCCTACTCAGTCAGTGCTTTGCACAGTGGTTAGGGTATCATAGATAGTTAAGTAGCAATAATTTAGACATTCAAGGCCCTCCATAATCTGATTCCAACTATTCTATCCTTATTTCACACTATTCCTGTTAATGTTACCCATGTTGTGAGGTAAGAAAGAGTGCTCATTGCCACCCCAAACCATGTTCCCCATTTTGCTACTTTTGTCCCTTTACATCATTTCCTAAAATGCCTCTTTTCCCCATTCTATCCCCTGTCACTATATGATGATAATAATAATAAAAAGCATTTATATAGTGCTCTGCAAAGAACTTTACATCTGTTATCTTATTTGATTCTCACAAAAATCCTGTGAAATATATTTATCCTGATATTTATTTTGTAGATGAGGAAAATGAGACTGAGAGATGTTAAATGCCTTGCCTAGGATAACACAACTACTAAGTATTTGAGATAGAATTAAGGCTGTGGTCTTCCTGAATCTAAGTCCCACACTCTTCTCAATGTGCCTCTCAGCTTTCCAGTGATAAAATCCTATCCATCTTTCAGGTTCTACTTGAAATTCTTCCTTGGCTATGAATCCTTCTTTATTATCTTCGGTCAGAGTGAGTTCACTCCCTATGATCTATTACAATCAGGTAAAAATTTTGGATTAAATCTCTTGTTTTGAACTCTCATATGAAATATACATTTGTTTGTATCCCCGTCTCTCCTAAAAAAAGTTGTTTTCATTTACAAAGGTACAACTATTGATTATGATGCCCAAGGCAAGTTAACACAGCACCTTGCACATAGTAAGACCTTATAATTAATAATAATAATAATATTAATATATGCTCATTGATTGATTTCAGTTGTGGAGAGATATAAAACCCAAGAAATTGGAATGTGGCTACTAGGGAAGCAGGGAGTAGATTAGCAAATGACTGGCTCTTGAAGAATTTTCCCAGCATCATGGCATGGTGGGGAAGGAAGTCTTCCATATGATAATATTTTATTTTACAATATTTTTCTTGTTAATTAGATTCTCTCAGTTGTTTCTAGTGACAAAAAGAAGTATTGCAAAACCGACTAAATTTTGTTATCCTAGGAAAAAGCCCTGGTCATCTCAACTTATTTGTGGCTCTACTAATTTATATTCTTATTATTTTTGAAAATTTTTGAATTATTCTTTTTCACATGTATAATTCTCTGACTCTCATATAAAAGGAGCAAACCTACCTAACCCTCTGTAATTGTGTATGTTAATATTTTTATGACCATGTTGTATATTTTTTCTACTAGAATGAAGGCTCCTTGAATTCAGGGTTTACCACTTAAAGAGCTTTTTGTTTAATTAATTCAGGTAAACCAGAATTTATCGAGAGCTTACTTTGTGCCAGTAACTCTGTAAGGTGAAAGGGATACAAAATACAAACTCTCCTAAAAGTAGCCTACTATTTGAGTTGAATAAATGTACACAAATCAATCCAAAACACATCAAAGAAAATACAAATACATTTGAGAAAATATAAGAAAATACAAAAAAAATTCTTGGTAGGAAGAAACACAAACAATTGGGAGAATGAAAAAAAGTTTTCATCTAAGAACTGGCACTTGAGCTGATCCTTGAAAGGATTTAGCAGTTCTAAGAGAGGGAGGTTTCAAAGGTGGGAGATAGGACATCAATACAGTGAACATCAAGTAGGTCAATTTTCTTAGAGGACAGAATGTGTGAGACAGAGATATTAAATCAATCTAGAGAGACAGATTGGATTAAGATTGTGAATGCCAATTAGAAGAATTTTAATTTTATCCTAAAAGTGATTCCCTATCCAGGGAGCCACTGAAGCTTCTTGAGGAGAGGTGGCAAAGTTTGGAGTCTTGCAGCAACCTAAGTATTCTTTATTGCTGATTAATATAGTTCCCCACACAAAGTAATCCACTCCCCAATTCCTCTTGGGTTGAATTGGATTTAAAAGAAAATTAACTTCAGGTAAAAATCATGGCTTGAGGGGCTATCTTCCCCCAAAGGCTAGGATATTGAAAGAAAAAAACAAAACAAAACAAAGCCCTTGACCAATTCCTTTAGCTAGAGTTACTGTGTCACCCTAGCGACCAAGGACTGCTGAGCAAAGATGTAGGTTTTTTCTTTCCTTTATTTTTTTTTTAAAGAATGTGCAGCATGTCAAGTGATTCAGAGAGTAAACAGACTCAGGAAGGGCAAATATACAGGACCTAGAGGCTGCACAATAGGCTGACCTCCTCCTCAACCTCTTCCCCTCCCCCTTTCTTTAACTATATGAAGGCAGTAACCCTCAAAGCAGCCAAAGAAATAATAAATGAAAGCTGAACCTCAGTAAGTGGCCTGGAGTTTTCTGGGGCTGACGACCCTCCGTATCTTGGTGCATCAAAGAGCAAAGGCTAAAGGAGGGGAGGTCGAGAAAGGAGCAAGAAAGGATGAGGAAAAAAGAATATTTACTGGACTGGTAGGGATCTGGTTACCAGCTTAAAAAACAGCAACAGATGTACTGTGTGATTATCAAAAAAAAAAAAAAAAAAGGAAAGCCTTTTTCAAATAATTTAATCTGTAGGTTAGTGTGTCATATAGATTTCCCCAAAGGGCAGGCAATGGGATAATTTGTTTCCTGGGAGGTGCAGAGATGTGCATGTGTGTCTATGAATCTCTACTAAGGAGTACTGGGGTAGAAAGCCACAGGACGATATTATCGAGCTATTGTCTTCTGCAGAATATCCCACTTCAGTCTCCAACCAAATGAAAACAGAAATGGACCCGGGGGATTATAAACAAACTGTTGTAGCTTGAAGCCTCCTACTCGGATGTCTAATCCAGCCCAGGCTCCAGGTCTGTGTGATCAGGCTCTGTGAGAGATCCTCCCTTGAATGTGAAAAGAATTAGTGGAGGTGAAATCACCAAGCGGGCAAGTCCAGTCTTTTCTCCAGGAGGAGGAGTGAAATCAGGCCAAGAGGACACACACACACAAAAAAAAAAAAATCTCAAGTTTCCTTCAGAGTTGCAGGATTCCGAGCCAAGAGGGCAAAGTCCCTGGGCTTCAGAAAGAGCTCGTGGTTAGTGGTGGGCAATAAAGAATATAAACGGAGCTCAGACAAAAATATGAATGAAGGGGAAGGCAGGAGCTCAGATCCCCCATGCTGGGCTTCCCTCAGACAGACTCGGGCTTCATTTTCCATCTGGCACAGGATGGGTTTGGAAGAGCCCCAGCTGGACTAGCCAAAGGCTTCCCAAAGTGCTGCGTCCACAGAGCCCGCTCCTGACCCCCTTGGCTGACCCCGGGACTGTCGTCAGAAGGGGAGCTACGTTTGGTAGCCTGAGATCACGGGGGTCAGATCAAAAGGAAAACTGACCCACTCACCGGGTTACAATCACGTCAGGGAAAGACTGCTAATTTTTTCCATCCCAAGCTGGAGCTGCTTTTGTAACAAGTATATTGTAATATTAATAATAACAGGAACGGCCCGGCACCTTTCAAGGGAGTGTTTCAAAGTGCTTTCCAAAGAAGGGATGAACATTAATCTCCATGTGACAGATAAATCCCAGGCACAGAGGGGGAAAAATAAAGAAAACAGTCCTAGGACTGGGAGCTGGACTCAGAGGCTCACTTCCCACCTCATATTCTGATAGTCATAAAACTATCCAGCTTTTCTATACTATTAAAAAAGCTATTGATATGTTTTCCTATCATATAAACTTTTCTCCTAACATAGCTTTCTCATCTACTCTGCCCAAGGAGCCATGTTTTGTTACAAAGAAAAAAAAAAAGAGATGGGAAAAGAAGCTGCTTAGCAAAATAGTCCAATAGATCATGGGAGTATGATAGAATATGCTCTGCTATACCCCACTGTCCCTCACCCCAGCAAAAAAAAAAAAAAAAAAAAAAAATATTAAGAAGGGAGTTGGCCTGTGCTGTACTTATAAACAGAAAGTTTCATTTGTTATTGTGTTGGATGTTTAAATATAGCACTAAAAATAATTTTTATGTTTTCCTTAAAGGCTTCACATTCCAGGAAATTCAAGTTCATATATTTCTATCTTCAGAACTACAAAAAGCCCAGATTTCCAACCAATCGATTGATCAAGCCATCAAAGGCTTTTTGTCTAGATTCAAAAAAATCCCTTGATCAATTTGAAAGAAGTGAAGGCCACTGAATAAAGTGGAGTGATGCCACAGAGGAAGTGTTCTATAATTGGCTAAATAGACTAGGTCGTGCCCCTTTGGTGTTATATAGAAAATAGGCCAGTTTGAAACACAGAAGAAAACAGAGAAAAATTCCAGCTAAGCATTAGACAAATCATTTAGGTAAGGGGATGGGAGTAAAGCCTTGTTCTCTTTCCTCCCTGTCCTAACTGGGCAGCTAGGTTTTGCAATGGATAGAATGTTGGGCCTAGAACAGTAGGGCCAAACTCAAATAGAGATGGAGACCACTAATCTTAATCCATAAACCAATTAACTAAATCAATTAATCGCTTCATAAGGATTCTTTTGGGCCACATAATGACTTCATTTTAAAATGCAATATCATCTATGATTTATTGTATTTTTATTTGGTTAAGTACTTCCCGATTTCATTTTAATCTGCTTCCTATCATACTCAATAGAGTTATAGGCAAAAGGAGGCCAAGCAATTCCCATGTTTACATCTTTGTCCTAGAATAAGGACACTTACTAGCTGCCTGATCCTAGGCAAGGGATTTAAAATTCTGTCTCCATTTCATCATCTGTAAAACAGGGATAATAATAACACTGATCTCATAAAGTTTGTCAGGATCAAATGAGATAATATTCATAAAGGTATATAATAATTCCTGGCATATAGTAGGCACTTAATGAATTTTTTTTCTCTCCCTCAATTCAATAAGCATTTATTAAGTCTGCACCCTGTGTCAGGCACTATGAGAAGCATCATAGATACAAATATAAGAACCTGACTTCAAGGAACTTACAATCTTATTGGGGAAATAAATACACAAAAAATGCACAATACACAAAAAGAACTTGAAAAGAAGTAGGGAATGGGGGGGGGGGAATATATGATGTTTCATGGAACCAGAACCAAGTAGAAATGTTGATGGAAAATGGAGAGTTACCTGGAAAGTTCTGGAAATCCTCAGTTATGTATAAAGGGAGGCTTTGGATAGACTTTATTACTCTAACCTCTATCTCTCCCATCAGAAAGGACAGGCAACTGAGGCAGTTAAGAAGGTGTTGAGTATGATGAGAAGCTGAGTCAATCAGCATAATGATGAGATTTCTAGTGATCACCTCATCTTAGAAGAGGTCCACAATGGAAACTAAGCAAATGCTGATAGAAAATGTAGCTACCTGGAAAGTTACTCTCTCTGCCACTTTTGACCAAAGGAAGACCTTGAAAACTTCAGAGGACCAGAAGATTGAGACTTTCTCACTGGCATCCTAGTAGTCTCCCTAGAACAGTATCAATTGTGTGTTGGCCTCCTTCAGGAGCACTTACGAGAGTCATCTTCAAGAACTCTACAAAGATCTCAAATTTTCATCATGCCTAATGTGCACTTCTTGAGTATCCCTTGAAAGGGATGAAAGGACTTTCAGCAGTCTAATGAGTTGTAACTTATGAGTTGTGCTCTCTAAGCTCACACCCATTTTTACCTAGAATCTGATATACTGATGAAAAAGTATGTCACAGATTTTGGCTGGGAATATTTTATAGCAACTGTTTTTATCATACCACTTTAATAAACATCCCTATCTAAAGATTAGTTAAGCCTAGATGACTAATTTGTGTGAATTGATTATCTTGAGGGAAGCACTCTGGTGGGGGCTTTTGATATAGTCCTGAAAAAAAAAAACCCTCCTTTTGGGTTACCCTTGGAAGCTGGGGGTGGAGAAAAAAATAGCCATGCTCTGGGGACCCAGCCAAACAGTTTGAATGGGGGTTAGGAAAACCATACCATGTACCACACAAGTTTGTAGGTTTAGATGTGGCAATATTTTATAATTCCTCTTCTACTACCATAGTGGCCTTAATTTGTATGAACCATTAATCTGCCATGTACACAATAAATAAATAAATGAAAAAGAAGATTTTTTCATTCTGTTCATAAAAGCTGTGAATTACCCTTACCTTTGCCCTACCTTCATAGAAAACTTCAGTCATTTACTAAGGCACAGCATTAATATAGTCATTATTTTTCTTAATAATCATTTTAATTTGAAAAGGGTTAAAATATTTTTTTTTCTAATTGTACTAGGCAGAAATAAGATACTGGGTGTTTCTTTTTCCTCAGAAATTGCTCAAATTGATTTTAAAAGCACCCACTTTTGCCCACACTTTTAAATCAATGAGCCAATGTTTATTAAGACCCTACACTATGCTTGCATTCTCCATAGTATAGATGGAACTATAGGGTATGCAGGAAAAGTTACAAGATCTGGTTCCTACCCACCAGGACCTTACAGCCTAGTTGAGGAGTCAAGATGAAAAAGCATGACACCATTAAAAAGCACCACAAAAAGGCTTCTAAGCCAGTGCTAAGTTATGTGGTAGACTACAAATGCATTAGGGTTTCAGAGAAGGAAGAGATCTGTAGAAGTCGGTTTAGTTAGTGAAGGCTTCAGGAAAGGGATAAGACTTGAACTTTGCTTCTATGATAAAGACAGATTTTAAATATCTTATTTCACGGTCTTTCTTTTTCATATATGTGACCCTGGGTCCATCTCTTAGCCTCTCTATACCTCTTTCCTTATTTACAAAATGAAGAACTTTGATATCTACATCTCTTTTAATTCTAATGTGCAATGACAATATTCTATTTGCATGGCATCCTTTTCTATATATCTGCTGCATGGAATCATTGTTCCTACCTTTTAATTGAGGAAATTGAGTCCCAGAATAATTAAATGGATGCTCAAAAGACAGCCAGCCATTAGGAATGCCAGGATTGAACAATAGCTCTCCTGTCTTTCAAGAAAGAGCTCAATACACAGCATAAATAAGTAAAACAGCATGACAGTAAGTTAAAAGGGCAAAATGGCCATGCATTCATAAGATGACACCTCTGATATGGCTTTTCCTAAATGATGACAGTCATGTTTTATCTAAATTGTCTATCACTTTGTACAATGAATATACTCAATCAATTAATAAGTCAATCAGTAAGTATTTATTAAGTGCCTACTATATACCAGGTACTGTGCTAGTTGCTGGGAATACAAAGACAAAGGTGAAATAGTCCATCTCCAAAGGAAGCTTATAATCTGGGGGGTGGGGGTGGGGGAGATACATATAAATGGTAAATATAATAGAAGAGAGGAGGTGAAAAGCATTTATATAGCATCTAATATGTGTCAGGCACTGTGAGAAGTACTTCACAGTCATCTTATTTGAGCTTTACAATAATCCCATGAGGTAAATGCTGTTATTATTCCAATTTTATAGTTGAGGAATCTGAGGTAAACAGAACTGCTATTAAGGATCTAAAACTAGATTTAAACTCAGGTCTTCATAATTTCAGGCCCTTTATCCACATTATACCAAAGAGATTATAGGTGTAAGATTCTAGTTGATGGAGCAATCAGGAAATGATAAATGTTTGTTGGATAGATGGATAGATGGATGGATGGGAAAGTGTGTTCTGAAAGCCATCTGAAATGGGTACAACACTCCCCATTGTTCTTTTTTATTTAAGAAGGCAAGCCTGTAGTGACACAAGATTGTCACCGTAGGAACTCCTGTATGGGCATGCTCCATGGCATAGTTCATCCCAGAAATCAGCTCTCTTGTCACACATTGGAGCTGAGTGTCGGCTATATAGATATATAAAAGCTTTGAAGAAGAGACTGGATGAATTGCACAAACTTGGTTTGTTAACCCAGAGTTAGACTTTAGACTTTAGCTTACATCAGCTTAAAGCGGGAGACATGGTCTACATAAGGAACTTTACAAGAAAATCTGTTCTAGACCCTAAATGGGTTGGCCCTTTCCAGGTGCTATTAACTAGCCCAACTTGTGTGAAAGTTGAGAATAGGGACCCTTGGTTCCACATCACACATGTGAAGCCTCTAAAAGAACATGCTGTACATGAAGAACACCATGAAGAACCTCCTGACTTAGAGCAACATGAAATGAATGCACTGCCAGATCCACAGCAGACGGGACTGTTGAAAACAAATGAACTGTTTGAATTCTTAAAAAGGAAAGAACTAAGAAAGAAAAAACTGCAAAATTTTTTACAACACAAAAACAACACAAAGTTAACACAATTATATTACAACAACTATTGTTCCTGATTGAGAAGGTGACAAGTCAACCACCAGACAAGATGATAGACAACAGACAAGTATGCATGCGGTACAAATGAAGAAAAGAAGAATATAGAAGCAAGAAACAGTAGAACTTCACAGCAGAGGTGGCGCGAAGGAATGGACAATCACAAGAGTATTGTAATCTTTATTAAATACTGTGCAGGAAGAGGACTAGAAGGAAGAAATACGTGGAGCAGCAATATCATGTCATAAACACACATTGCATATATGAGACATCAAATGGTAGTTGCATGCCACACCACATATGGCTGCACAAGGAGAATTGTGGTTCTCCAGTGGGCCAGAAGATCCTTGCAGTAAGGGTAAGTATGTGCATACATCAGCACTCATTAGTTCATTGGACGTGACACAAACTGATTGTTCACCTTTTGAGAAAGACCTCATGTAGATAAATGAGAGTCTCTTTTGTATATATGTATTATATGTACATGTGAATAGCTGTATATACACACACGGAAAGGGTATCCTAGGATCTCTAACATATCAAAAGATCCATTGTTTGTTTTTTGATTTGGTAGACATCAAGGGAACTTCCATCTGTAAATAGGCATTGTGGATAGCCTGTATTATAATTACTAACCCATAGAATAGAGTTACTAATAGCTTAGGGAAAGATAGCTTTAGGGATCTTTGAGATACAGAGTTAGTCAGGGAGAGTCACTATAGTCTGTAAGAATAAATAATGTATATAGTTTTGTATATACTTATGACTAACAAAATACAATTAATATACAAATGACTTAGAATTTAGGATTATTAACATCACTAACTTAGCTTAAGTAAGGTATTAACATGAAAACAAGTTTTACCATGTTCTTTTGTTATGAGTTAGGAGCAAGTTTTAGAAGATCCCTAGGTTGTTACATTTTTGCTTTGAATGTGTTTCAAAGATGTTTGCATTGCATGCTTTAGGGATAGTGATTGCAACTTATAATTGTTGCAGTTTTGGATTTTCTGTTTGTGATATTCTGTTACATTTGTTATGATATACATATTTTATTCCAAAACCTGTTTTTTTCCCTGGTTTATACTTTCCTTTTTCCCTCCTTAGTTAGGGGTAGATAGTATAGTAAGCCATAGCATAGCAAGACTGTTAAGGGGTTAGGAATAGGACATTTAGGAAGTAATTTAGGTTTAGTGTAGACAGGGTAAATTGTGTTACAATATCTTAGGCCTGCAGAATTTCCAGTGGAAATTCCCACTAGAAAAGGGGGAAATTACTGTTATGTAGAGATGGATGCATGGAATCCCTGCAAAATACAGGGACAGCCTCACCCAGAATTCCAGGGGACCCCCCCCTGGAGAACTTTGGGTGAGGGGGCAGTTGAGAAGGGTTGAGACAGTTGCTTTGTGGGGGTTGAGGTGAGCAGATCACTGCTTACTGCTCCAGACTTGAGGGATTCACTGAGTGGCCTTTGTGGCAAAAGCCATTGTGGTTTCTACTCTGGGGTTAGCCTTTTTGTTAGGATTAATCCTTATCAATAATAATATAATAATTATTTAGTGATTTAGTGTTTAGATATATTCACTGTTAACAAGAGAGCCAGTGTCTTTGCCCCCTTCTGTGGGGGTGAAGGGCAGCTTCAACCTAACAGATTAGGGTCACCTTTCCTTATCTAAAACCCTAATTAAACCCTCTAGCTTTTCCTTTTACTTCTTAATATAAAAGCTTTACCTTCAAAATATGTGCCTGAAAATTATTTGGGAATACTTACTGCCCAAGTCTGGTCATCTAGTTTGAATCCTGTCAGCTGCCAGTTTAAGAAGATCAGTTTCTTCTCAGTCCTCAGCATATAAATAACTAGCTTCTACTTAATCCTCTATCAGACCTGTAGGGAATATAAGTTAAAGAAAGAGAACATCATTGGGGTTCAGCCATAACAGAAACTTACCAGAAGTACCTCAGTCAGTCTCCATTTTTCCAACTGAAACCTCAACTGCTTGGGGGGAGGGGTTTGAGAGTCAAGAGTGTCTTACCCCTCCCTTCTCACTGAAGCTTGTCAATCAGTGTCTGTGTCTTGAAGGGTTACTGGTCCTGACACATTTATCTGCTTCTCCAAAATATCTGTTATTATCATCATAACAGGATGGATGGATGAATAGATCTATGCATGGATGTATGGATGGGTAGACGGATGAATCTCCTCTTCATTAAAATCATTTTCAAAGACTAAAGATGTTGTCTGACTTCCCTTTTCACCTAAACAATTTTCTGATCCTTCTGTAATTTCCAGACTAAATTTAATGGCACCTTTGATTCACCGAAATGGAAAGACCCCCATTTCTGTGAGGAATATTCTTGACAATAAAGAAATCAAGCAATGGTATATGTAATAAAGCGATGGAGCCTTTACAAAGAGGGCCCCTTCATTTAGGTAACCATTATGGCCTATTGAAGACAGTCAAGTAAAGCAGCCCTCAGAGACTGCCAGGATTTCTAATACGACCCTGGCTAGCTGCCACTGCAATTCCAATCCTCTCTCCATAAGTCCCAGGGCTCTTAGGGTTAGGCAGTTTTCCCATCTTTGGGGACTGCAGGCACTGACATAGCCAAATATATATGTGAGTAGCTGGGAAAATAATCTAAATTAAATCTACAGTTCTCTTAATAACCTCATGACTTTTTCTTTAATATAATTCTAAAGATGCTGGCCATGAACACAGAGTATGAGGCTTTATCAGCTCCACCCTGCACAGTAACTTGGGCAACTTCATGCCCTACCATTTGTTTGCATTTAAATCTCTCTCTTCCCAAGAACCTGGAATTAAGTGGTTACACAGAATCAGCTGTCAAACTTGGCACCAGAGCATCGCATTTCCATGCCTGAGAAAGCACATATATTTTCCCCAAAAGTCAGGATGTGAGAAACATTCATTACAACTTATGAAATGAGTGTAAGTTTGCATTTTGGGAAGTTTCAAAGCAGGATGGTTTCACACCCCAAACAGAGCTCTTTTCATAAAAGAGCAAATGGCCACATTCTGGGAAACCCATCTCTCTTAAATATTACACTTTGATTTAAGACATGTGTCTTGTGGGTCTAAATGTCTTAGGACTTAAACACACACATACACACACATATGGCCGAGATGCTAAATATCTATTTGAATTTGATTCTATTTTGATCCTATTGCTCATTCAACAAACATTTATCAAATTCAGTCTACGTGGAGGGCATTGTTTTAGGCACTATGGCTCAGGAAAGGTAAGGAGAGGCATGATCCTTCTCCAATTTATAATTGCGTGGGTGGGTGAGAGAGGTGGAAGAAAGGATAAAACAAAAAATAAATAACTGGTACAAAGTAAGAACTGACAAGGATTAAGTGAAAGGTAAAAATGATAAGCAAGTTCAAAGACGGAAAATGGTATATGTTCAAATGAAATCAGGGAAGGTACTATGGAGGACATGATACTCCCAAATCAAAGATGTGCCTCATTAATGTCTATTGACACTTTTATTCCATTTTACATACACACTCCTGAAAGTTGTAGATGAATTTTTAAATCTTATTTTTCTACTTATGTTCATTATAAAATTGGACCTATATCCCCGGGGGTGTGGGGTTAGGGGGGTGCATAAGAAGGTAGGCAGGGAGACAATGCCGACTAACTAAATCACGAAACTGTTCACCATTCAATAAAAGAAAGGAGCTCAAATCCTGCCTCAGAGGGTTACTAGCTTGTGATCCTAGACAAGTCCCTTAACCTCTCCCAGTCCTAGTCTACTCATCAATAAAAAAGGGAATAATAATATTGTCTATTTCACAGGGTTACTTTGAAAACCAAATGAGATCATTGTAAAGTAATTTTTAACCTTAATGTACTATGTATATTTTAATAATCATCATTTATCCATAAGTATATTCATGAAGTGTTTTAAAAAACAAAGTAAAACAATTAGGTTTAAGTGTTAGTAATATTTAAATCAATATCTATAAAAGAGAACTTTATCTTTAGCTCATTCATGCAACTTAATTCTCCAAATATTTCTTTGTATAAATTATTAAGGATCTATTACATATGCCTTTTTACTTTGGGACTTCTACACAAGTAGTGATAATTCCCAGTTTCTCAACTTTTTCTCATTTCTCCTTTTTCAACCTCAAAACTACACAGAGATGATCTTGTCATTGCCTACACATATACCACTTCCAGGATCATGAACTCTGAAATTCCCTTATCCAATTACAACCTTCAGTCATTCCACCCCTCCCTCTGCTTTGTAACTGCAAACTCTGTTCTTTGTCCTCCCTAAGACCTCTAATCCCTTCTTCCATCACCTCCTTCCATGTCCATCACTCTTGCTCTGGCAATAGTCTCTTTCCTTACCTTGGTCTCATGGCAAACCAGTCCAAAATACCCCATTCCACTCAAGTGATTTGTTATCTTAATTTACTGATTTTTTAAATTAAATTAAATTAAATTAAATTTACTGATCTTATCCTTCCAGTCTTAAGTCTTACATTGGTCCCACCTTTGCTTCCATTCATAACACTGTTGATTTGTTCCACCACAAATTTTATGTTACATAATCTCAACTGGGACCTCACTATGACAAGGCAGTGTTTTGTAATTCTCTAATTGACTCAATTTCCCTACTTGCCACAGTGGTTTTACCAAACATTTTAATTCTTTCTCAAACTTCCAATCACCCTTTCCCCATTCTCTCAGCTGGGAACCATGCTTCATAATTCACCAAAAAAGTTGAGGCCATCTGCCAAGAGCTCCTTCTCCTCTCCTCATCTAGCATCTCTCACTAGCCTTCCGTCACTATTTCCTCTTTCACTCCTATCTCATATATAAAGGTTGCTTTTCTCTTTACCAAGGCAAACCCTTCTAGTTACATAATTATGCCCCCATCTTCTTCAGCAGATTGTCCCTTCTGTATCCCCACTGTCTCACTTATCTTCAGGCTCTCTTTATCTACTGGGCGAAAGACAGAGAGAGAGAGAGAGAGAGAGAGAGAGAGAGAGAGAGAGAGAGAGAGAGAGAGAGAGAGAGAGAGAGAGATTTTAAATGGACATAGACTGGATTGAAATTCACTTTGTGTCTTTCAATGTTCCTCATCTATTATCTTAAATAGACATCCCTGGTTAGACAGAAATTCCTATTAGTGACTTTTAAAAGCAAAAAATTTGGTTTCAGATAAATTGGGAATAGAAAAAGAGAAATTCTACAATAATGAACAAACAAATGAACATATTTGGTGAAGACACACTAATACTGAATAACCAAACACATAAGGCACCAGAAAATCCTGTCAAAAGTGGTTTTATTGCAGTTTTATATTTATATTATTTTGTTGATTCCCTTAATTTTGAAGTTTTATCTTTTAATGTAATTTTAAATGCATTTTTGTATATGTTCCATACTTCATACATTTGTATTGGGCAAAATAAAAGACAATCTGTCAAAATCTTCACATCAGATGAAACATGACATTGAATGTCATAGGATGTTGCAATTGGAAAATGTCTCAGATATAATTGAGTTCAACTCTGAGTTAGCAGATGGAAAAACTGAGAGAGAGAGGTGAAGTGACTTGTTTTAGCCTATAAAACAGAAAAGGAAGGAAGAGAGGAGAGAAATGTTTTATAAGATTATCATTGTGCTTATGGAAAATCGAGTACATTGCTGCTGGCACTTTCTGCAATTCCCTAGCTGCTACATCCCTAACTAACCAGATTGCACAATTAATGAGGTTCTTTCTTTCTTTTTTCTTCCTTTCTTTCTTTCTTCCTTCCTTCCTTCTTTCTTTCTTTCTTTCTTTTTTCCTTTCTTTCTTTCTTCCTTTCTTTCCTTTTTTCTTTCTTCCATTTTATTTTATTCTCGCTTCCTGCCCTCTTCTTTCTTTCCTCTCTTCCTCTCTATTTCTCTTCATTCTTTCCTCTTTCACTCCCTCTCTCTTCTCTTCCTTCCATCTTTCTTTCTTTTCTTTTTTGCATTCTTTCTCTTTCTTTTTCCTTTCTTTCCTCTTTCCATTCCCCTTCTTATTCTTTTTCCTCCTTTCTGTCTTCCTTCTCTTCTTCTACCTTTTCTTTCTTCCTTCCTTTTCCTTATTTCCTTTCTAATTTCCTTTCTTCCTAACTTCCTAAATTAATACCTAATTTTTTTTCCTTTCATTTCACCATTTCTAGATACTGTTCTAGTGTTCATCCGTTTTAACTGACTCACTCTCTCCAAATTGTTAATTTGACAAAGGATGTCAGGTCCAAAGTTCACAATTTACTCAACTTTAGACTCCTAAAATAATATTAAGGATTATTTCTCTGAAAATATGCATGATTCTTTCATAGCACAAACTGACGAAATGAAGAACTGGGAAACGATTGTTTTTCTTTTTTTAAAAAATCATGTTTATACATTTTTCCTTGACTTTAATTTCCCAACATATCTCTCCCTTCTTCACTTATAGAGCCATTTTTATAAGAAACAATTTAAAAAGAAAAAGGAAAAAAAGAGTTATGTATAACTAATCAACATTTCAAAGTCCAATAGCATATGCTATGTTCTATACCCAGAGTACTCCATCTCTGAAAAGAAGGAATAGAGGTGCCTTCTCAGGTCCCTACTTTAGGACCAAACTTAGACATTAACTAGTGCTTTTTCCATTTTTTGTTGTCATTTACATTTACTTTGTTTTATCATTGTGTGTCTTTTTTTCCTGACTCTGCTTCAGTTTTCATCAGTTCTTGCCAGGTCTTCCAATATTCTCTTATCATCTTCATAATCATCGTAGGCTAAATGATAGAACAATTAAATTGATTTGGACCTGATTGAATAGCTGTAATTCTAGGGAAAGAGTGTGCAGTCAAAAGATCTGGCTTCAAATCCCACACCTGAGGCTTCCTATCTACTTGATCTTAGGCAAGTCATTTAATCTCCTTAGATGCCTTTTTCTGTAGCTATTTCTGTAAAATAAGAAGCCTGAACTAAATGGTCAGTGAAGTCCCTTTCAGCTCTAGATCTATGCTTCTGTTATCAATAATATCAGTTAGAAACATCAATAGTAGAGTACTCTAAGGATTTGTGTTTGACCCTAGGATACTTAATACTTTTTGTCAATGATGGGTAAAGACATAACATGCCTATTTAAAAAAAAAACTCAGGAAAATAACACAAAGTTTGGCAGGATAGTTAACACACTAAATGACAGAGGAGGAGGAGTTCAAAAAGAACTTGACAACCTAGAACATGGGATTGAATCTAAAAAGCACAAAATTGTAAAGGGGTAGTTATACAACAGTTTCAAAGAAGAAAAAATACCCTAAGGATTATAATGGGCTCAGTATGAGTCAGCAGGAGAATGTAGCAATAAAAACAACTATTACAATCTTGTGCTGCCCAGTACTTACCTACTTGAGTGCTTTAAAAGGGAGAAGATACCAGCTGCCTTTCAA
Source organism: Gracilinanus agilis (assembly GCF_016433145.1). Classification (NCBI taxonomy): domain Eukaryota; kingdom Metazoa; phylum Chordata; class Mammalia; order Didelphimorphia; family Didelphidae; genus Gracilinanus; species Gracilinanus agilis. The sequence goes on from NC_058130.1 coordinate 593,445,572, forward strand.
AATCTCACAATGTCTTAATCTATACCAAAAGAAAGAAGTCTTAAACAGCAGACAGGTCCATTCCAGACCACAACTTACCCAGAAAGTCTCATCATGTCTTACAGCCTAGCAGAAAGAAGAGTATCCCCTGTCAACTCTCTGGAGCTCAGGCATTCTTACACTTTGAAGTCAGCAGGAGGAAGAGGTCCTCTGCTAAGGATCAAAGCTGTCCTTTTAGCATTTCCACTGATGTCTGAGTCAAAAAAAGTCTTCATAGTCGACCTGTTTTTAAGTGGGAAGGGGAGGTCCATTCTGAAAGTGCTGTTTCAGAACTATTGACAAAGAGGTAAACCTTCTGCTTGGATGAATTTCAGGTCTCAAGACTGGAGACATAAATAATCAATAGTTATCCCCCGAGCATCCCTTCTGTGTTTAGCCCTGTGCTGGGGATTATAGAAGACACAGGAGTATAAAATGTAATTTTTAAAATCAAGAAATTTAAAATCTAGGTAGGGAAACAAAAGTAACAGTAAACAGTAAACAGTAACAATACAATTTAGGATCTTTTTTATGACACAAGCTACAAGAGCAAAAAGCCATTAGAAAAAAAGGCTGCTCTAAGTTCATGTAGGGAAGGCTATAGGGGAAAAACAAGATGTGAGCCAGATCTCAAAAGGTAGGTTTTTGGGAGGTCCTAGGTTCAAATCTGGCCTCAGACACTTCTCAGCCATGTGACCCTGGGCAAGTCACTTGACCGCCCCCATTGCCTTTAAAAAAAAAAAAAAAGGTAGGTTTTTATTTTAACAGGTGAAAAAGGGAATAATATAATCAAAGGGACAAAGGATGGAATGAAGACACAATCATAATTTTACTAAAATAGGGTATGTATGTATAGAGTAATGAGATATAAGGTTGGTGGGGCCATAAGGTAAAGCACATTGAAAACATCCTATAAGAATTTACACTTTATTTTAAATGGTTGTGTCATATATATATATATATACATATATATGTATATATATATGTATATATATACACATACATACATATATATGTGTATATGTGTACACATATATATATATATATGTAACTTATTCCATGCAATAAATTTCCACACAACTTTTCCTAAGTTATATGACCAAACATCTCCCTCTCAGCCATTAAGATTTTGATTATATCAAATGCAATGGACTTCTCTACTAGAAGCAATGCAATGGACTTATGAGAAAGAATGCTCTCCATATCCAGAGAAAGAACAGTGGGAGCAGAAACATAGAAGAAAAGCAACTGTTGATCACATGAGTCAATGGCAATATGATTGGGAACATAGACTCTAAGCGATCACCCTAATACAAATATTAATAATATGGAAATAGGTCTTGATCAATGACACATGTAAAATGTGTCATAAAATTCAGTGTAATTGCTCATTGGCTATAGGAGGGGGGGTGGGAGGAGGGGAGGGAAAGAACATGAATCATAAAACCACGGCAAAATATTAGAAATTAATTAATTAAATAAAAATGTTCAAATAAAAATATTTTTTAATTTTTAAAAAGATTTTAAGTATAGGATCTGGGGCTGAAAAGAAGTTTAGAGTTCACTTATTCTAACTCCTTAGTTTTATAGATAAGGAAGCTAAGACCCAAAGAAATTAAGTAATTTGCCCAGTGTTATACAGGTAGAATTTATTTGAGTTCTGTTTGGAACCCAGTTGATCTATTTAACTTTTAAATTTGTCTTCTTCCCACTAACTCTAAGGAAATTATTTAATATAAGGAGAGATTATCATAGCAGTGAAGAAGTAGGATGAATTGGACAACTGGCATCAGGGGGTCAATAGTGGAATTTGCCGCAATAATCTAGACATGAGTTAATGGCACAGATTAGGAAAACAGCAGTAGAAATAAAAAGAAGGATAAAATACAAGAAACATTTCAAGGGCAAATTGGTGACTATATATTGAGAATTTCAGGCTGGAAGAAAGCAATGAATCAAAGATAAATCCAAATGTTCAAATCTGAGTAACTACAAATAAGATGTATAGAGAAAAGAAATCTGAGAGAGGGTGGTGGCCTGGAGAAAAAGATCATGAGTTTAGTTTTATACATATAGAGCTTAAGGTAAAAGCAAGATATTCAAGTGGTAGTATCTAGTTGGCAGGTGCAGGTACAGGATTGGAAGTCAAAGAAGTTAGGAAGTCAAATAGAGAGACAGATTTGGGAGGCAATAAATTAAACTAGTAAAACATCTGAAATACCATGATCAGTTTTTACATACCACATTTAAATAAGGTCATAGACAAATGAGTATATCCAGAGGAGAGTAAAATATACAAAACCACTCCCTATGCACATACACACATATTCATGCATATAAACTTAAGAGTATCAATAAATGGGGCAGCTGGGTAGCTCAGTGGAGTGAGAGTCAGGCCTAGAGACAGGAGGTCCTAGGTCCAAACCCGGCCTCAGCCACTTCCCAGCTGTGTGACCCTGGGCAAGTCACTTGACCTCCATTGCCCACCCTTACCAATCTTCCACCTATGAGACAATACACCGAAGTACAAGGGTTTAAAAAAAAAGAGTATCAATAAATGAGAGGAAAGTATCAGAGTTAAGATTGCACTGGACATTACACTTATTCAAGAGACATAACACCCTTGTAGACCCATCGTCCTCCCTTTTTCCAGGGTATTTCTTTAATTCCTCACATTAAGCAGAAGTAGACTCTTGTAGCCAGAAGTGAGTGTGAACAGACAATGAATGAAAATGGCAGAAGTTATTTAATTGGCTAAAATGGGTTTTCTGGATGAGCTCTGCCTTTCAATTTTTCACGTTGTTTTTATTGTCTATTTCCATAGATACTTTCGGGTTACTTAAGAGATCCATAAAATTTACCTGAGCATAACTTGATGGCATTCCTGAACAAGGAAAGGGCAAGATTAATGACTATTAGCACATCTGTAGCTCTTTATATTCTCAATGTGTTGAATAATCATTAATTGGTTACTGTTTATCATTTCTGAGGGGTGATGTTAGATCCCTGCGGGAGCCGGCTGGCCAGTCGAAAGCCTCAGGCAGGTTGATGGGATGCTTTGGATTTGCTGGGGCAAGGTCAAGTTCATTTCCAGGTTGTTACCATGGAGATTCATGGGGTTGGGAGGGGGTGGAGAACAAGGGCAACACAAGGGAATCATCACCAGGGAAACGCCAGCCAGGGTACAAGGCATGGAAGAATCAGAAATAAGAAGGAACAAGATGCTGGGAGCTTTCAAGAGCCAGTAATCTGGGCATTGTTCCCTCCCTGAGCCTAGGTTCCTTTGATACACCTGCAGGGCTAATGCACTGGGCAAATGGCCCGCAGACAGCTGTGTTCTCCAAAGGCTTGCACAGGTAAGGGGAAAAAAACTACATAGTGGAGAAGCATTATTTAGCACAGTACAAAGGGTCAAGATGGAATGAAATTTAAGATTTAAGGAATCAGGAAGAATTTGCTGACAGTAGTACATGACAAATTGAGAAAGGACATCATCCAGTGGGTGATAAAATTAGACTGGACAATGAATTAAAACATATATCACTGAAAATCATCCTTCACTGACAAAGAGTTGGACTAGATAAATTAATAGATATTTCCTAACTATACTTGGTGTGATGTATTTTGTTTGGGTATCAGGTAACGCCAGTCAGAGCCAGGACAAATCCATCTCCTGACAAAAATCCTTTAAATACAGAGTCCCTTGCCTAGAATGATACCAGAAAATCCCATGAATAGTAAAAATAACGGAGTTCTCCATATCTTCCCTTCCTACTTGCCCATATGGGAGAACTATTTTGTAAACAAAAAAGACAAAATACTGAAAATCTCTACGAATAAATAAATTATACACCAATAGCCTTTTAAATTAGTACCAATTAGGAGTAATTGGAAAACCATGTAGTAGAACAGGAGAGTGACTTGAGGAAGGAGAGCAAAAGAAAATTCATATAGGTTAAACAGAGTATTGAACATTTAGTGAAGGATAAATTTGGAAAATTTGCATATGCATAAATATGCAACTGATTTTAACAGAATATTATCTTTTGCATTATATATTGATTTAAATCTGAAAATGCGTCCACATATATAATTGGTGTCATTCATATAGCCTTTAATAATTATAAAGCAATTTACATATATTATCTCAATTGATCTCCATGTAACCCTGGGAAATGTGCTATTATTATCTTCATTTTTAGATGAGAAAATTGAGACTCAGAGACTCGAAGTGACTTACCTGGAGTCACACACACAACTAATAAATATCTGAATTAGGGTTTGAAGCCAAGTCTTCTTGACTGCAGGTCCATTATTCTAATGAGTAATCTACATTGCCTCTCACTTGATATTCACAATAACCTTGTAAGAAAGGAGGGAAGTAAATCAAAGAGAATTTATTAAATACTTGTTTTGTGCCAAATACTGGCAACAATCAGATGTTCAAAGACAAGAGTGGCACAATTCATGACCTCAAAGAGCTTAGTTTAATGGAGAAGAGAAGATGTATACAGATATAATGCATATACACTTGTTGTTCAGTCATTTCAATTGTATCCAAATTTTCATTATCTCATTTTGGAGTATCTTGGCAGCCTATCCACTGCTCCATCGCGCGCGCGCGCGCGCATACAAACACACACACACACACACACACACACAAACACACACACACACACAAAATTCAAAATGAACACAAGTTAATTTAGAGAAGAATATTGCTAGTAACTGGGGTGACCAGAAAAGGTTTCAGGTAGGAAGCATCACTGGAATTGAGTCTTGAAAGGTTTCCAAGAAGTTGGAATGAGAAGGAAGTACATTCCAGCCTTAGATTCTGAATAAAAAAACTTATAATGGGAAGGTACTGAGAAGAGTTTCTTGTCTAGGAAGTAGCTAGTAGGACAGTATGGCTAGATCATAGAGTGTACAAAGTGGAATAAAATATAAAAAGACTAGGAAGGTAGCAAGGCATTCTGTTGTAAAAAGCTTTAAAGAGTTACTAGAAAAAATTTATATTTGATTCTAAGAGCCATTGGAGTATATTAAGCACAGGGGTGGAAATCTGAAATGTCTGAAGGGTTACCTTGGGCCAGTGTCCCATGATGGTACAGCCATCAATGGGACCAAAATGATTTTAAAAAATGGGGGGGGGAGCGTGCATGTATTAGAATTAACCACATTCAAAGTCAGCACTTTTATGTATACCTCTCACTTCAATGGGGCCATCTTGAAAAAGTTAAATATGAGGGCTTTGTACCCTAATTCTGCTCTCTGAAAGTGTGCTAGTGGAGTTTATTAAGAATGACAAGAAAATCAGTTTGTTTTTTTTCCAATGACAGTTGTTTGCACATTGTTGAAGAAAATAATGAAGTTTGGGGGATCATTTGGGCTAAAACAGTCATGTTGGCGATGATATTCCTGGAGTCCTCTTTGAGGTTCCAAAAGTAGACGATGTTTTACCTCTACCTTTGTACACACACACTATGGAGAGACCAAGAACACAAAGTTATTTTTTTAATCATCGAAGGAGTGTAAAAATCACTTTTCTATTGTTTTGGAGAATGCATTTGAGGAGGGACAGATAAGGAGACAAAATAGGAATCTATTGTAGTCCAAGTCAAAGATAATGAGTCAAAATGAGGATGATGGCTATGTGAGCAAAGATAATGGATGCTGAGGAGATACAAATGACAACATTTGGGAAATTATTGGACTTGCAGGTTGAGTGAGACTAAAGAATCTGAGAGGATACTAAAGTTGTGAACTTTGGGTGACTGGAAGAATGTTAGTGCCATTGATGGCAATAAGGAAGCCTGACATAGGGATGGGTTTGGGGAGAAAGATATTGAGTTCATTTGGGGTCATATCTATAGGACATCCAGCTTGCTATAGCTAATAGGTAGTAGATCTGGAGAAATTAGAACTGGATATATAGAACTAGGAGTTATCTATGTTGTAGTGATAATTGAATCTATAGGAACTGATGAGATCACTGAGAGCTTGTGTAGAATAATAAGAGAAGATAGTATTCTCAATTTACTGATGAGCAAACTTAGTCTCAGAAAGATTAGGAAAGTTGCCTCAAGTTATATGGCTAATAAATGATAGAAGACAGTCTTTTGATCCCTTAATCCCATCTTTCTCTACACTGGCACACACCACAACAAATTCTAGAGAAAAAAATAATAATTTCTAACATAGGTCAGACATGCAATTTCAAGGAAACTAGCATACATTATACAATCGTTAAAACTAAGTCTAGGGGCAGGAAATGTAAACTATATTCCAAGTTCTATCTGGAGTTTATCTTTCAGAAAGTTCTTTAGATCATTTTATGCCTCTTTTTCTCCTACTGAAAATAATGCTACTCATTGTTATGAATGTATTTTGACAAAAACATTCAAAGCAATTCAGTGGTTTGAAGGATATGTAGCATGCCATAAAGAAAGAAAGTTAGATCTGGGGTGAGATTTGATATGTTAAAATCCGTGTAAGAGGAGCAGCTAGATGGTTCAGTGAATAGAGAACCATGCTTGGAGACAGGAGGTCCTGTTTTCAAATCTGGCTTCTGATACTTCTCTGTGTGATCCTGGGCAAATCACTTAACTCCAATTACCTATACTTCTACCTTTCTCTGACTTAGAACCAATATTAGTAGTGATTCTAAGAAAAAAAGTTTTAAAAAAAGCCTGTGTAACATTTGGGTAAGTCATTTAACCACTCTTGTCTTCAGTTTCTTTATCTGTAAAATTAAAGGATTGGAGTGGATAATCTCTGAGGATCCCTCCATTTCTAAAGCTGTGATTTCATGAGAATAGTACACTCGTCTTCCATCTAAGAGGATGGCAACGAGTAATGAGATGAACTCTGGAGAGAGTCTGCCAGGCTAACACTTGAGCTGAAACATCATCTGACTTTCTGTCCCCAGCTGCCAGGGAATGTCAGTCTTCTATAAACCCTGTGGCTCCAGTGACCTAAGGAGGTAAAAAAGAGAGTCCTCAGGCATTTGTCAGCCTCTGTCTCCCACATGAGAATGATCTGGACTTTAGGCAAGCCACCACATCTAGCCACAAAGCAGATGTTTATTTCAATTTCATTTATATATAATTATAACCTCAACCATAAAATTTCCCTGACCTTGCTCTAAAACATTGATTTAGTATTTCTAAAATTACTTTATAATCTGTATTTACTACATTTCCAATGACATCTCTTCATATATTGAAAGTGCTATGCTAATTTAAGAACCACATCCCCATCCTGTCCAGGAATCTGAAAGCATTGGTGTCTCAGAAAAATAAAAAACCTTAAGGGGAAAAATGCTGATTAAATGGAATAAAATAAGAGAATTACAGAACTAGATTGTGCCACCAGAGGTAACTACATCCATCCCTCTGTGCCCAGATAGGTCAGTGCCTAATGATCAAAATAGAGAACCACAGGTTCATACTGGAAATCTGATTTGGTTATTGCCCTTCACATTAGAAAAGGATCAAAATGACATCACTGGTAAGTCTTTTAACTCAACCATAAATTGGATTTAAATGAGGCAGAGTTACACAGAGCTGTCTGCTCTCACTTCCAAAGTCATGAAAGTCCACTGGTAAGACAAAAAAGTCAAGACGACCAGTGATGGCTCAGGATGCAGTGGATGACCTTGACTCCTTCAATGTCTGACCAAACTCCAAGTGCTCCACGGAGCCTACTTCTACTGCCTTCATGGTGGTTGAAACAAATTGTTCTCAACTGCCCAAAATGCCGGGAGAAGACTTCATATTCCTGGGGTAGACTCATCTCTAACTTGCAGACAGTTTTAAGATCTGTTGGTTATCCTCCACCTGCGTTAGTCAATCGCCTTCGACAGTCAGTTTACTAGCATAAGGCTATTGTGCATATTACAGCTTGTTGAAGCCAAAAATGAAAGCTAGGTAGTGGGTGGAATAAAAAGAATGAAAGTAGTTCTGTAAAAAGGTATGGGCTAGAGGTGCTACTAGTTTTTCTTAAGAACTTCATACACCCCAAGACTAGAACTGGATTAGAGCTATGAGACCTCAGAATCCACCTACTCCAGCTTCTTCATTTTATAGATAAAGGAAACTGAGGTCCAGAGAAATAATTCCCTTGGATCACAAAGATAGCATCAGAGGTGAGAGTTGAACCTTAAGTTGCTGACATAAGAATCCATTCTCTTTCCAGGGTAGCTTTTTCTGTTTATCCTACTTTAAAATATCTTCACAAATAAATCCCCCAACCATCCTCATTATCTAGAAGAATATATTGATGCATAATAGTTCTTTTAAAGATTATCCCATCTTGCCTACAAATTATGTTTCATACAGAAAATCTTGCAGATATAAATCTATCTATATAACTTTAATTATGTGTGGAATTGGGTCTTAATGAGAAATCAGTCTCAGAGAGAAGCAAATGTTACTATACATAGTAAAAGAGAAATCATGTCTTTTTTAAAGAAAAAGTCGGGGCAGCTGGGTAGCTCAGTGGAGTGAGAGTCAGGCCTAGAGACAGGAGGTCCTAGGTTCAAACCCGGCCTAAGACACTTCCCAGCTGTGTGACCCTGGGCAAGTCACTTGACCCCCATTGCCCACCCTTACCACTCTTCCTCCTATGAGACAATACACCGAAGTACAAGGGTTTAAAAAAAAAAAAGAAAAAGTCCTATATCCTCACTAAGTATATAGAAAGAAGAAGATTCTCCTCTTTGGTCAAATCTAGTATGGTTGAAGCAAGTTGAACTAGAAAGGACAATTTGGAAAAATCTACAAAGGGACATCAACAAATCTTTGCAAGAGGATTCTACAAATAATAAAGCAATTATTAAATGCCAACTATATGCCAGACATTATGTTAACAATATACAAAAATGATAAAAATCCTTACCCTTAAGGAACTTCAAGAAGTCAGGAAGCCTGCACTGTCCAATCTTCATTTGTCATATGTTAATTGAAAACATGATGGGCTATACACAGGGCTGTAGTTTTATAAGTTGTCTCAAGGTTTAAAAAAGAGAAAATCCAAGTGGACTAGTACTCCCTAGGCTTTCCTCTTATTTCTCCTATCTGTCTTTCTTAAGATGAATTCAGCCATAGCTGCAGAAAAAGAAGACCAAAGAGGACCCTTGAATACTCAAAGAGGATCTTGGATCACCCACCATTGTAGGGTTTCCATTTTATATCAATAAAGAAACAAATAACCAATCAACATACCAATGAGAAAATTATTTGACGATATAGGGATTCCTTGAATTCATTCCTTAATAAGTAACAGAAATGAGTGACACTACAGGAAAAGAAAACAAGAGAAAGCATTATCATTTGAGTATTTCTTTCAAAGGAATTTGTTAGTATCTCAGACTTGTATAGCATTTTAAAGTTCATAAAGTACTTTCATCAGAACACTCCTATCAAAGTAGCCATGGAAATGGCATTATTCTCATTTTGCAGATGAGGAAGTGTTGTGAAGAGAAGCTCAGCAAGGTCAAATGATATCCTTATATCATATGAGAGTCAAGTTCAATTCTAGGCCTCTTTTCAGTATGGTATTGCATATTCACTCTCTTTAGAATTTTTTCCACCATTCTTAAACCTGGTGGTAGTTTCAGAGCAAAAAGTTATAGTGTGGCTCATAATAGCAGCATTTCACATTGGTGAATTACTCCTAACCTTAATGGATGATCCTCCAGCAAATTAATTATTCATCTTTTAAATATTTTATGTTCCCCACTTTATAGATTTATTATTAACTGTTGGAACTTATGCATGTTAACATGGAATGATGCCATCATCCAGCTTCATCAATAATGTATTGTTTTATTTTTTAATGATTAGTTAGTTCTTTCTTCTATTGATTGTAAATGGGTTTGACCCAAAGGACCTTCTTAAGCTTTTTCCATTAAAATGAAAGCAAGGTGGCTTAATACTTTTTAAAGGTATTCCTGCTGGAGCATATCTTGACAGTCTTAATGAAATGAAGTTGATACTATTGGCTTTATCTGTTTCAGGGAGAAGTGCAAAGGATGGCTTTAGAGATGTTACCCAAAGCTTCCTACTTGAAATGGTCTCTGTTTAGTGAGGAACAGCTATGTGAAGTGGAAAATGCCAAATCTTGTCCCTGATTTGCCCACTAATTCTGTTTGTCCTTTCTCAAGTTCATTCATCTGTAAGAGTCAGTTTCTGACAAATGGGCAGTGCAGTATGTTGGGGGAGGAGCCAACCAAAGTTCAATAAATCAATGTTTAAGTGCTTTGCAATAACCTGATTAAAGGAGTGGCATAAAAGCAAGATACTTCTACTCAGAAATAACTTCCAGTACTTCTGTAGAAATAATAATTTCTCTCCCACTCAAGTCAGTCTCATCATTAATAGAGCTTGCAATGAGGCCAAGTACCAATATCTTCTAAACAGGGAGGTTTTTATAAATCTCTTTGTACTTACTATTTTAAAAATCACACCATTAATATAAAGAAATATTTATTCATTTCCAAATTTTGAGTTTTAGTTTTTCAGTTCTATAGAATGTCTCTGCTTCTATTTTCAGATCCTCAAAAATCAATTTCAATACTATCTTCAGCAGGTTAAGAAGTTGGATTCTTCTAAGGGAGCCTGAATGAGAATTCTAGATTGCCTTATTTTTCATGAGCCCCAGAATCAGTTCTGAGATTAGAAATCATACAAATTCTAAATGATTGCCCAAAGAAAAAAATCTCAAGACTGAGTTGCTTATCCGATAGTCCTTTTATCATGATTACATGTCACTTTTTCGATCCCACAAAAACCATTAGGCTTCTGTTAAATTTTACCTTCTAGTCTGTTAACCCCTTAAAGTTAAAAGTCATATACTGTATTCCAGTCATAGACTTTGCTTAATGTCCTGAAATCATTAGCCAATAATTTCATTTCTAATGTAAAATCTAAGGTCCTTTAAAAGCCATTTTTTTAACCCCTGTGTAAGGGGGAAAAAGGGGTTTTGGTTGAATGAATATTAAAAGGTTTGCTTGCCAGGGAATTGAATAATTATCAATCCCCAATTAAAAAATAACCTCAAGTCAAAATGACTTTTATGGAAGATTATTTAGAAATGAAAAGAGGAAGAGAAAATAAGAAAATCAGAGAGAATAGGTTGGATAAATAGTCCAACACTCTAAGTAATTTGCTCTGGCCCTCTAGTTTAACCCAGGCAGATCTAATTAGTCTTCAACTGGAGGAGGCTCAGCCTTGAGCTCTAGGTAGGAGGGCCTGAGGGCCCTGGAGGTGAATGAAGGGGAAGCTTCAGTCACAGAGTCCCTTTTAAAAGAACAGTTCCTTTAGAGAAGTCCAGGAAGATTTAGTTTTTACATTCACCACATAGAGTTCTAAGGGAAAGATTTAAGAACAATCTTACCAAGGTCTTAGGGTCCCAGGTCCAGAGTTTCTCCACGTCCAAGTCACGAACAAGAAGAAGGTTCCAGGAAATTGTCACTCTCTTTTAAAGGGGCTTCTTTTGTGCCACTTCTTGTGCCTTCCTCTTAGTTTACATTTCCAATCACAACAGACCCTTTTCTTAGGACTTCCCAGGAGGCAGTCAGTAAATTTTGATTCATCACTCACTCTAGCACATGTAGGTCATAGACCTCCCAACCTGTGAATTAAGTGGGGATGTTTACACTTTTGAAGATTAGATTTGAGAATGGCCAAAGTAGATTTAATCTCATTATCACATCTGGGATATTATAACTGATCAATTGTCATTTATTTTTAGGATAACTGAAGTACTGGTGGTAAGGAAGAATCCTAAAGGTAAAATTCAAGTGGTTGATTTTGTTGTTGTTGCTGCTGCTGCTAGGTTGTTTATTGTTTGTTGTTGTTGGGGGTGGATATAAAAAGGCCAGGAGAAATTCCAAAGAGAGAAGGCTAGAGGCTCCGATCACAACTATCACTCTACTATTAACTGTGTTAGGCTTCCAGAGCTACTGGCTTAAAACAAAGTGATATATTTTGGGGTTTTTTTCTCATTATTTTTTTAAATGATGGAGTAGGAAGGAGAAAAAATAAATTGATGTAAATTAAAAACAATTTTTAAAAGAGAGCTGGAATGTTGCATGTACTTTCAAATGAAGTCACTTTATTGTTAGTTTTACTTAATTGTTGTACTTTGATATGAGACTTCTCACAGAATGGCAGTAATATGAAAATGTAGTATAAAAAAGCACATTAATAAAATTTTTCATCTATTAGTTGAAATGATCTGATATCTTATTTCATATTACTTTAAAATTGAACTTTAAACAACATAATATACATCTCCAAGAAGAAAACTCTGAGATTCATTTCCTTATTAAGTTTTTCAAGGATAACTTTGACATTTCTAAATAGCAGCAGTATAGGAACAGGGACAATATTAGGGAGGTAAAATTCACTATCCACTAAGGTAAATGGTATTATGCTCCTAAATCTTCAAGAATCCATCTCCAGGGACAGGGACAGCTATAGGATCAAGATAACTATTTGGCAAAATGAGAATTCTAATTGACTTTTACCAGTGTTATAAGTTTTAGTTTAAAACAGAGTAAAGAGAAAAGATATCAATTAATTATATTATATATATATATATATATCATATATGTTTGGGGGATATATATATATGTATATATATGTGACACAAATATAGCTATATCCATGTAAGTGTATGTGTGTGTATGCATGTGTTCTTGCTAGCTTTGACAGAGAAAGAAGATTAGGGACATAGAGACAAATAGCAAGAAAAAAAGCAGAGACAGTGAGAGATATTCAGAACATCCTTAATTCCTTTGCAGAAAATTAAGACTGAAGTTGATGATCAAGTTTCAAGAAAATTCACTATCAGGAGCCTTTTGAGATTATAGGACGGATATCTTATTACTAGGAGTTAGCATGGGGCTACTAAGAATAAGTTATGGCAAAATTATTTCATATCCTTGATAAAATTACTAAGTAAACTTGGTAACCATTATCTTAGATTATTTTCCTAGTAGACTGGGCAAGGCTGTAGACAAAATTCAGTATATTTCAATAATGTTATTTATCAGAGCACTTCATGATATATTTGTGAACAAGATAGAAAAATGTGGACTAGATGAAATTCCAATTAAATGGGTTCATGATGATTTTTCCTAGATTCAGTATGGAGGGGGTGGTCAAAGGACAGGAATGATAACTTAAGGTGATATTTAATCAAATTAAATAATAATAATAGCCAGTCAACCAGCACTTACTGAGCATTTACTAGGTGAACAATAATTCATGTGAAAAGTATTTAGGACTTTTAGTGGAACACATTCAGTAAGAGTAATAAGTAGTACATTGCTAGCAACAATGATGGCAAAAGCTGATGTGATTGTACTTCCTTACTATCTAAACATAATGGCAATAAGAAAGATAAACATCCACTCAACTTTGTAAAGGCAGAACCCTTCTCATTACTATGCTGAGTTATGGGATCCACACCTTAAGACAGACTCTGACATATTAGATACTAGACAAGATTAGCCACAAGGATGAAGGGATTCACAATCTTATTTATTTACTTATTCATTCATCAAAAGAGTCTTTGAAGACCATGTATTCTAACTGCCTCACTTTATAGGTGAGGAAATTGGGGAAAACTTAACAAAATAAATACAAATATAGTAGGAAATAGATAATATTGATATGTAGTTTTCTAAGTCAATATGAGACCACAGGGTTCCCTTAATGGCCCATTTTTCCATTTGAGTTTCACATAACTGGTATAGGCAACTCTGAGTGAAAAAAGTCCCTCTATGAATACAGATTGGTTCTTGCTCTGATTACTGGTACAGAGAAAGTAAGTAAATGATTTGTCCAAAGTTAATCACTCAGGATATGTCAAGGTAGAGCTTGAATCCAGGTCTACATTCTAACTCTAAGACTGGCTTTTCATCCAGGACACTATGCTTGCTGCCTGTCACCATAGCTCCTTTTTAAACCAAAGAATATGAAAGAAATAACAGATCTTAAAATATTCCCTTGGATTCTTCTGGATGTACCCTGATTGTGAGTAATATAGTGCCTTAGTCACTTCATGTTTTAGGAGTAGGCAAAAGGGGATATAAGTAGCCCATACTGATCCACTAGTTTAAAAAAAATGATCTTTCTTCAGAAACCAGAAAACTCAATTAGTTGCTAACTTACTCATGGCTTTCCTACATTTATTTAGCTTTTCTACATTTCCTGACCCACTGGACTTATCCCAACAATGTGACCTTTAACTAGTCTATAAGAGCAGGTCCTCTTTTTTTGAATCTGAAGGATGGAATAATTCATTGTACACATTACAAAGACTGAATCATTTCATGGCAGTTGCAGAAGAGAATTAGATGGGTATTCACGCTCCACTGGTTTTCTAGATATCCCCTGGGTGCCAGGGTAGGATCCTTGACTCTAGCTCTATAGTGCAGGCTTATCTAAAAACTAGGAAATTTAATACCTTCTCCATGTAAACTTCCTTAGTTGTTCTGACTAAAGGACTTTAAGGTCCTTTTCAATTGCGCAATGCCACAATTATATAAATGCCATAGAAAGACAAAAAAATATAACAAGGATTTTATAATATTTTGAAAGTTTATCATCATGATGAAATTATATATGAAATGACAATAAAGACCTGAGAAAATTGAAGATTAAAATTGAATTTCAACACATAGACACACATCTGGCCATATTTTTTTTTTAAACCCTTGTACTTCGGTGTATTGTCTCATAGGTGGAAGATTGGTAAGGGTGGGCAATGGGGGTCAAGTGACTTGCCCAGGGTCACACAGCTGGGAAGTGGCTGAGGCTGGGTTTGAACCTAGGACCTCCTGTCTCTAGGCCTGACTCTTACTCCACTGAGCTACCCAGCTGCCCCCTGGCCATATTTTATTGAATCACCTTATCCATAATTTGAACCATTAGCCAAGAAGAGACTAAGAGAGCCTAAGTGATTCATACTTAGTCAGACTACTAATAAATGTCAGAACCTGATGTATCAGAAGTGGCCTAACATCAGATGGGCTATGTTCTACAATCCCCATTCTGTCTCTCAGTTAGATTTGTAAAAAATGAATTTATCATCTAATTTGCTTCCTTGATTTTTACTATGAACTATTTTCAGTGATGCAATTATGAACTCACTTTGAAGTATAATATTTGTTTCTGAAAAATCTTTGAATTAATATTTTTAATAAAAAGATTATCAAATTTGCCTTAAAAATTGAAACAGTCTTTTAAGGCAATAAGCAATAGAAATTCAAATAAGAATAGCCATTATAGTGGTATATCTTTCTTTGTAACTTATTAAGATTATTTTCTATTTAATGACTGGGCTCTTTAGTTGAAATACTCTGTGGATTGGACATTTATCATAGTCTCTAACTGTTTTAGACATTTGTATTACTGAGTTAAATTTGTAGTTGGGCATAGAATAATATACTAACTCTTCATAACAATATTTACTCACATTCTAATGGATGGAGTACTTCAAATAGTCGTAATCATAGGGGCAGTTAGATGGCAAAGTGGGAGATCACCAGGCCAGAAGGCAGGAAGACCTAAATATAATATCCAGTCTCAAATACTTACTTGCTATGCAACCCTGGGGAAGACACTTACCTCTGTTGGTCTCAGTTTCTTCATTTGTAAAATGAGGTGGAGAAGGAAAAGGTAAACCATTCCAACATCTTTACCAAGAAAACCCAAATACAGTCACAAAGAACCGGACAGGACTATATAGAACAACAGCAACAAATTGGAAATCCAAATATAGTAGGATATACAAATTGGATACACAAATATAATCGGATCCAATTGGATACAAATATAATAATTATAATGATAAAATAATAGTACCTACTTCCCAGGGTTGTTGTAAGGATTAAAAAAGATAATAATTATATACCACCTGTCACATGGCAAGTGCTCTATGAACAATAGCTATTATTATTAACATCCTCCTCAGTAGACATTGTGTCAACTATGTCCTAGGCAAGGTGCTAAGTGCTACAGATACCAATAAAGACAGTCCCTGTCCTCATCTTACGATATAATGGGAGAATACTCTACCTAAAGGAAGCTTTGAAATGGGGAGGCACTAGAGGGTACCCAGTTTGGGGGCAGGAGTTTTATGAAGTCAGATTCAAGAAGAGCAGTCAATGAGAAATGTATTTGGAAAATCCTGAGTCCTCTATAAAGAGGATCTTTGTAATGATTTGCTGCTCTGCCTTCCAGCCTTCCCATCAGAGAAGAGAAACAACTGGAGAGTGCTGTGTATCAGAGGTGAAAGATCTTGGTAATCCATGATGAGATTTCAAGAGATAACTTTTTTCCTGAGGAAGACATGATATTCCTGGAGTTAAACTAAGCTGAACAGTTGATGGGAAATGAATTCATCCTCCACATTACTGACTCATGAAAATGGTATTAAAATAAAAGCCCTTTGAGGGCAGGGATTATTTCTCCTGTGCCCTTTTATCTCCAAGTTAGTAAAGCACTAGCAACAAAGATAATATTAATAAATCCTTGCTGGTGGCTTGATTTATCCAGCTGATGAGTGAAATTCAGAAAAGTACATCTAGTATTTAAGGAAAAGAACAATCTAAGACTTGCATGAAAATGCTACCTCTGCCACTCACAACCTATGTGAACTCAAACAATTCATTTCCCTTCTCTGGGGCATAAGAAACTAGATGGTACAATGGTATGCACGCCAGATCTCTAGTCCTGAGTTCAAATCTGGCCTCAGACACTTAATAGCTATGTGACCCTGGGCAATTTAGCTTTGCTTCAGTTTTCTCATTTGTAAAATGAGCTGGAGAAGGAAAGGACAAAAGACTACAGTATCTTTGCCAAGAAAACCTCACATGGGGCCAGAAAGAATTAGACACAACTGAAATGACTAAACGACATTCTGGGGCCCAGATTTCCTCCACTATTAAATAAGGAAGTCATTAGATGGTTTTGAAAGTGTCTTCTACCTCCAGATCTTGTGATCTATGATAATCAATAAACATATTTTGTTATTTGAGCTTGCAAAAAAAGAAAAAAATCTTATTACATTTTCTTTCAAAGTAATGAGTCATTTCATACAGGGCAAGGTCTGCCATGTTTAGGTAGTAAAACTCATTTTTCGTACTAAGTTTTTGAACAGTTTCATTGGTCGTAGGCTCTTTGATGAGATTACTTCTCATTGGAACCCATTAGCAACATCACAATTAAGCCAAGATATGAAACAACGGTAACAAGTGTTGCTTTCTAACATTTTCTCCCAGCATAAGAAATGTTAACCATGCCCAAGAAAGAAGGTAGAAGGGACTGACAGAGTAAAAGCAATTTTCAGTTAGAAAGCTAGAAGGGACCTTCAGGATGATCTAATGCAATCTCTTTATTATATAGATGAGGAGAATGAGTCAGCCTAGAGAGAGAGGAAAAAACTACTTGCTGAACAAGAAGTATAGATAGTAGGCAGGATTAGAAGTAGGATTAGAACCCTGATCTCCTGATTCCTAGTCCCTTTGCTAGTTCCACTATACCCTGGCTTTCTCCCTTAAAGATATGGTTTCATCTAATAATTCCCTTGTCTTCCATTTTGGATGAAGTCATCCACCAGCTAGACTAAGAAGCAGTTAGTGCGACTGACTCTCAACATAGTTTGACAGTCTATGGCATTAACTCATGTCTAGACTCACAGAGACTTTCCATACCATATCTCACAAGTCAGCACACATTAAAAAGCAGCAGCTTGAAACATAAGTGATCCATATGGTTAGACAGTGACTTCTTCAAGAAACCTGGCTGCTCTTCCACCCACCCTCTTCCCCCTAAATGAGAATGTTCCGGTACATAGCACCTACGTGAACCTTGTCCCCCAAAAAAATATTAAAGGAGATATACAAGAATGCAATAGTTAGTGAAAAGGACTGAACGATGCAACAAAATAAAGTCTTTGAAGTGATTTGAAAGGAATACTTCCTTTTTCCTATTGGAATTATGGTGGAAAGAACCTAAAAGCACTGGATTTGTAATTAAGAGATTTGGATTCAAAAATTCACTCTGAATTGGGTTAAGTTGAAAAAAAAATTATTGAGTTACTATGTACCCAGGTACTATGCTAAGCCCTGAGGATGCAAAGAAAGGGAAAAAAATAAAGTCTCTACTCTTCAGGAATTTTCATTTAAACTAAGAAGCAAAATGAAAACCACTATAGACAAACAAGATACATATATGCATATATGAATATAGATATAGATATATCTGTAATTATGGATATGGATATAGAGAGTATGTGGCTCAGTGGATAGAGTGTCGAGTCTAGAATCAGAAAGATGTCTTCCTGAGTTCAAATCTGGCCTCAAACACTTAACTAGCTATGTGTCCCTGGGTAAGTCCCTTTATCCTGTTGGCCTCAGTTTTCTCATCCGTAAAATGAACTGGAGAAGAAAATGATAAACCCTTCCAGTTTCTTTGCCAAGGAAATGCCAAATGGGGTCACACAGAGTTGGATATGACAGAAATGACTAAATAACTAAATATATATATATATATATATATATATGACTAAACAACTAACTATATATAATGTATGCATATACATACATACATGTATGTGTATATATATGCTGTATTTATAATAGATATATATGCTAAATTTGATATAGTCACAGAGATGAGGTATTAATATTAATAGGATTTTAGCACTTGAAGGAAAGACAGAAGACAGAGGGAAAAAAGGTGATGATTCTACACATCAGGGACAGCCAGTGAAAATGCATTATGAGCAACCTATTCAAATTTGAGCAAGACACCTCGCTTTCTGGGCCTCAGTTTGTTCTTCCACAAAGTTAGAAAGTGGGTCTAGATGATCTTTAAAGGTTTTTCCTAGTATTGCGAAAAACTAAGAAATACTAGCTAGCATTTTGCTTTAAGGTTGTCAAAGTACTTTACAAAAAATATCTCATTTTACCTTCACAATAACCCAATGAGGTAGTTGCTCTTATTACCTCCATTTTATAAATGAGGGAAGTGAGGCAGATAGAAATTAAGGATCATATAACATTTAAGTGTCTGAGGCCATATTTGAACTCAGATCTTGTTGGCCCAAGATCGAGTGCACTATCTACTATTCCACCTAATTTCAGTGTTTAATCATGATACAATGGAATGAGCATTGGCTTCAGAGTTAAGAGACCTGGGTTAAATTAGGGTCTTTACTTATTACCTATGAGTCTTTGGACAAGTCACATAACATTTTTGATGCTACAATTAAAATTATTCTGAGAGACTGATTTAGGGTAAGAATATCAGTTTGTTGATTAGGCTAGCATTAAAACAAATAAAGTTATAGGTCAGAGGCCCTCTCAAATGACCAAAGACTCCAAATACCTCTTAGGAAGATCTGTAACTAGAGTTTTAGAAGCTCATTATTCAGACTCTGCCTTGAACATCCCAAAATTATACTAATTGGTAAATAGCTAATTAGAAAGTGGTCCATCAAACTCTCCATCCCTCCCTATCCTCATGTGATGGGCTTGCATAGGCAGAAAAAGAGGGGAATTGGACTAGATGACCTCCAACACCCTTTCCAGCTCTTAATTTCTGACAGCTACTAAATATAAATAATAAAATTGAATAAAATTTACAAATATTGAAAGATAAATCACTATTTCACTCAAAAAATAATCATACTGTCTATTTAAACTTTATTCTATGCATCAATATTCCAGTCTTAAGAAGCAATTTAACTTACTTTAAAGATATGAGTTTTCTAGTTGCATACATTCTTTTCCTGAAGAAGTCATAGCCTCGTTTACGACTAGCAGACAGTCTTTGTGAGGTATCATGGCCCAAAATAGTCATCCTTTGGTGGACCATCTCCTGATTATGAGTCACTCCAAACATCACTAAGGTAGTCCCAGAGTGATAGATGGTCTACTACATTGCTAAGACAGCTCAAGGGACTTCACTGATTTGAGAAATTTTCCTGTTATTCCTCATAATCCTTCATTCTGCCTCCCCAACACATAAACCCACACATGTACACCAAATGCTATTGTTTTTTTCCCCTCAGTACTTTAAAAAGAAAACTCAAATCTTTTATTTCATCCATGTTGGGAAGTCCAGGCATGCAAAGTCCCTTCACAGATGAAAATAGTCACTCTGTATATAAGTGATACAGATTTAGAGCACTACCTCTAATATTGACTTCCTAAGGTTCACGAAACTATTATATATGAGAAGAAATTGAACTCTGGCCTTTCTGATTACAAGCTTCAATCTCTATTTAACATTTTGCGTGTTATTTTGAGGCAGCAAAGCATGAAGAAGGATCCAGGCTCAGTTTTGTTAAAAACCATATTCAAGACCTGCCCCTAGCACATAATGGCCAGGGGACCAAGGGATAATCCCTTAACTTCTCTGTGCCTCCAAGCTACTCTCTAATACCATAAGATACAGAAGGTTTGAGAGTCTTCATTTAAAATGAGGGGTTTCCCTATATTATTCCCTATAACAATAAAATTACAGGCCTAGACCAACTGTATTATGCATTCAGATTCAATATTTGAATGAATTTATGAGCTCATCAGTTTCTGAGTTCCATTCAGTAATGCAGATTATAACCTGTCCACTTCAACTCTTGCCACATGTTAACAAAAATTCAGAATCAGGGTATACCCAATATACAGGATGTCTTCCAGGCCTTCTCTGAAAGACATTGTGAAGCTACCAGTATAAAGCCCTGGCTATCCACCAATCATCTCTCAATCTTGTCATGGAAATAGCTCATCTTCTTTTCATATCAGACAATATTTTAATGTCATTCTTACTCTTTCCTTCTCTGAAACCTAACTGGTTATGTGCTACAGCCTGTTCATACCCCTCGTCTTCTTCATTGCTCTCTGTGTGAGGCTCATTTTTAGCTCTTAAAAGGCAGTGATGTCCTGTGTCTGGATGCCATATAGAGCCATATTGGCGAGCCTATGGCACGCCGGACAGAGGGGGATGCTCCCCTCCCTCTCTTCACAGGTGCCTGAGGACATTTCTGCCATCACACACCACTCTGCCCAGCAGCCAAATGGGAGCACTTCCTCCCTCCCCTCTCTGGGGTAAGGCAGGGGTCTCACCTGTGGCATGAAGGTACAGTTTGGGCACTCAGTCTCTAAAAGGTTCTCCTTCACTAATATAGAGGTAGTTAATCAACTAGCATTTTTGAGCAACGACTATGTGCCAGGCATTTTACTCAATAGCGGAGAGATAGATGCATACATAGACATAGATGTGAACTGATAGTTACATGTATAAATATTTAAAAGATGCCTATAGTTTTGTTATTATTCAGTCTTTTCAGTTGTATGTGCCTCTTTGTGACCCCATTTGGAATTTTCCTGGCAAAGGTACTGGAATTTTACTTCTCCAGATTATTTAACAGATGAGGAAACTGAGATAAAGGGTTAAGTGACTTGTCTAGGATTTTATAATTTGTAACTGTCTGAGGCCACATTTGAACTCAGGAAGATGACTCTTCCTGACTCCAGCTCAGCACTCTATCTACTGTGCTACCTAACTGCCTTTATCTCTGTCTGTCTCTGTCTGTCTGTCTCTCTCTCCCTCTTTCTCTCTATCTCTCTCTATCTATTGTCTATCTATCTTCTATCTATCCTTCTACTCTCTATTTACAGATGAATATTTTAAGATAGAAATATATCTACAATCTCTATTAAATGAAATATTTGTTATTTGAAGAGTCTTATCAAGTTCTTTGTAAAATTTCTCAATTATACCTTCCTCAGAACCTGGCATTGGTAAATAGGTCGCAATTACTTTGATGGTAGTCTTTTTAAAATTCTTATCATTAGAATTTTAATATGTTATAACCAAGTAGTCCATGAAATAATCTTCCATGTTACTTCTGGGCACACAATAAAACCCATTCCATAGATCCCTTTCTTTGCCTCTCCAACTTTGAGCTATTCTTCCATTTAAGCAGCAAATTCCTCCCTTCTTCTGACTTCATTTATACTAACAATGTCAAGATTGTCATCTTTCAACTACACCAGCACTATGAGTACTTGATTCCCATTAAATAAGAATCTAACATTCTGTTTTGAGATTATTAGCATTTTTGGACCCTTTGTTGCCCCTTTACCCCTGCCCCCATCATTGCAGAAGTAGAACAAGGTCATACTGGTTCAAGTATCATTTTTTGTACTATTTGTTTAACATGGGATGCCAGTGATCAATAGAAAATTAAAAAGGAAAACAAAGCAGTGGGATCACCAGAGATGGTAGAACACATTGACCTTTAGGTATTCTGAACTTTCTGAGCCTTCCCATCTCTAATCCCCCACCTTATCCCACTAACTAATCTTCTGCCCAACTCCGCCTTCAGGTAACCTCTATTTACATGTCAGGCTGCATTGTAAATAGAATTAAATCCAAAGTAAAGATATAATAATCACAGTTGGGTACCTCTGAGTATTTGTTTAAGTTTCACCAAAATAAAATCTATTTTTTAGACTCAGTAACTAAATGAAAATTGAAAAACAGCTGGAGAAGTCATGATCATTTTAGTTATCTCTTATTATTTTTGGAGTCATTGTCCATCTGTAAAGTATTTTGCCAACCTCATTTGATGTGAAATATGTAAGAGGAAAAGTTGCATTAAATGAAGTTTCTATATGAGATCTATTTAAAATTACACCCACACTGCTTCTTTTATCTTTTTTTCACCTTATGCTTCCATTAGGAAGAAAAGTAGTAAGGTAGATCTCTTTCATGTTTTGAAAATGCAAATGCTACTACCATTATTGCTGAAAACTGATGAAAAGATACCTGTTGTCATTACACAGGGGCATTGTAAAACAATCATCTTTAGTACTACATATTAATCAATCATACGTCTTAAGAAATAGATGGATCTTTTTTATCATCTATTTTAAAAGTGCTAATGGAATCCTTAGTTCAATCATCTATCAATTTAAATTAATATACAGAGGCTGAAACCAATAGGGAAATAAAACATTGTATTTGTAATTTATAGCAATGATTAACATGAAAATCTTCTCATTCTTCAGAAACAATGTTAACAAATAAGAGACAATATAATTATTTAAATAGGAAAAGTTGCTTTTTAATTTTCTAGTGTCAGTCTTATAGGCTGTAGAGTGTTTTAAAAAGTGATACATTATTAAGAGGGATGGTTTATTAGGCATATTGGAAAATCTTGTACAAAAGCACAAAAGTCTTGCTCTTGTGTCTCATATTCCCATAAAAATGACCCTGGGGTCCTGTACGTAGATCATAAGCTTGGGAAGTTTGACATTGTTGAAAAGATTTTAAGTAGAAACTTGACAATAAATATTGTCTTATAAGGGTCAGCCTACCTTATGCATATGTGTAATAAAATCCTATGTGTAGCAAAGCTCATTACATATATTATGGAAATGAAGATGGAGGAGATGGTACTGCCTCCCACAGGTAATATAAAATGGGGTGAGTGGAGGATTTGGGTTTTCTCCAGCCTCATTCATGTAAGTTTTACATTCACAGGAGGGTCCAAAAAAGGACTCCAAAATATAATTAACACGGTATCTGCAGTAGGCTTCTCCTTTTCCCCTTGTGTCCTGGATAGACTTATAAAGTAATAAACAACTGAACAAAAGAACAAATGAATGAATGCCTTATTTATTGGTCTAGGTTTAGGGAATTTTTCTTTGATTTTTATCTAATATCTTTCTGATTATTACTTTTTCTTATCAACATTAAGTGGATAGGAAAGAGACATCATTACTCTGCAGTTTATCCATTCCATGCCTTCCTTGCTGACCATTGGATGTGTCTCCTCTTATCCCAACTCACAGTTTCTAAAACCCCTAACCACCAAATGCAAGACATTAATCTCTTTATGTAACAACATGAATAAACAGTGGTTACTGTAGTGTGTAAATCTTGAAGCCATGTTTTTCATGGGTGCAAGCTAACAGTTGCCCAGTTAGAACACAAGAACCTGGCACCAGGTTAATAAGTAATTGTCTACTGAGTCTTCTTTGTACATAATTGTGTGCATAATTGTGTCTCTCATTAGACCGGTAACACTTTGAGAGTAGACACTGTTCTGTCTTTCTTTTTATCACTGGTGCTTAACACAGTGCCTAGCACATAGTAGGTGCTTAATAAAAACATAGACAGATGGCTATATAGACAGACAGATAGATGGATGGATGGATAGATAGATAGACAGATATATATATATATATACATGCATATATACATATATAATATAGTTATACCATCTAAAAGTATAGTTGTACATATATATTTTATCATTTATATAAAAGTATATCAACTATAATATATACAAATGTTTTCTATGTATAAATGGATATATAAATGCTTCATAAATGTTTGTTTACTGACTACCACATATTATATATATGCATATATATACTATCTATATATACTGCATATGCATATGATGTATGTATATATACTACGTTTGCTACAAACATACATATACTCTATGTAAATGACTGAACAATAGCTTATGGTAAATAGTCGCATTGTGTGTGCATGTTTATATATGTGTGTGTATGTACATTCATATATAGAAATATGTGTGTAAATATGTATATATAGAGTGAGTTTATATAAAATCTTGTTTGTAAATAGTTATATTGCATGTGTGTGCGTGTGTGTATTTCAAGATAATCCTAGAGAGGAGAGTAGCATTAAAGAAGATCCAGAAAGGCTTCCTAAAGGAAGTGGGATTTTGGCTTGAAGGAAATCAGTCAGGATCAGAGCTAGAGATAAAGAGGGAAAGAAGTACAGGCAAAAGGGCAAAAGGCAGAAAGCACAAAAGTTAAGAAGGTGTCATGAAATGATCTTGAACTATAGTGCTATTGCTAAAATTATTGAAAATGAGGTGAAAAGAATATGAAGACCTAGAAAGAGCACTAAAATTAAAAGCAGAGGACTTGGGTTTAAATCTTGCCTTTGTCTTAATCTCCCCCCGAAAATTTAAGTGTGTTACTTAAAGTCTGTAGTCCTTGGTTTCCTCATTAGTAAAATTTAAAAAGTTAGACTGTATATGCCTCCAAATTCTAAACCCATTATCCCATGATATAATAAGGACATTTAAGTAAATGAAAGGATGATTACAGGTTCAATAGAGAAGCAAACAAAGAAATTGGCAAAGTTGGGGACATTCTGTGACCAAAAGTAATAAAAAAAATCACATCAGGGAGCTCTTCCAGTGATCAAGTGTGAAAAGATTACCTTGCAGGTAACCATAACTTCTGCATTCTCAACTGCTGCATAGTATGAAGAAAACCTCTGATAAACTCAATAAGATCTTCTATCCTAAACCAAAATGCACATTAAGACTTGGTGATTCCTAAGCTAAGGCATTCAGAAGATGAAGCCAAAAAAAAAATCAGAAGAACAATTCAGGATTCAAAAAGTAGAAATCAAAGCCTTGTAAACTAGGCTTCATTCTCATGTATCATGAATACTTTCTTCGAGAAGACAATCCAGAGGCATAGGGAATGATGTGATGTGGAAGGACCTAGGTGACACAGTGGATAATGTGCTAATCTTGGAGTCAAGAAGACCTGAATTCAAATTCTACCTCAACTTTCTTACTCCCTATGTGATCCTGGGAAAGTCAGTGAACCTCTCCCATGTTCAGTTTCCTCATCTGTGAAATGGAAATAAAGAAATAAATTATTATTTATTAAAATAAATGATAGCTTTTATTATTATTATTGTCATTGGTAAATAACAAAAAGAAATTATCATTAACCTATAGATCAAATAATCAGTTGCTAATGCTGGTGCCATTTTAGTATCAGTTCTCTGTGTCCAGTCATACCCTTCTACAGTATAAATTCACTAGTAGATTTTTCAACTCTAGAAAGTTTCTCAGTCACCCTCATTCTTCCTTTCTGCATATGAAGTGGAAGAGTTGAAGAATGATTATATATTTAAGTCAGAAAATCAGAGTGTAAGTCTATGCTATGTCATTCAGAAGCTAAGAGGTCTTAAGCAAGTCATCTTCCCTCCTGGGCTTGAATCTCCTTTTCTATAAAATGAGATGACTGAGCCAGTTACAGCCCTTTCATCCCTCATGTTATGTGATTGAATGATCCCCTGGGATCAAGTCGCTTAACTTCCTCTTTGGTTCTTACTCTTAACTGTTTATGCCTCAGTATAAAATCAAAATCAGTCCCCCACACACAGACTTTCTGAGACTTAAAGAGCAAAGAACACCTGAAAGGATTGTCTCATTCCCTTTCCCTATCTTCTTTTTCTTCACTTACTTAAGCACCGTATGGAAAGAAAGTTAACCATAGGTACCAATGATCCTTGACATTTATATTGCTTATGGTCTACAAAGTGCTTTTATATTGGTTATTTCATTTGATCCACAGGACAATCTTGGGAAATTAGCTGCCTAAATACTATTCTTCTGGTTTTATAATTAAATAAACTGAAACTGAAAAAGGTAGAGGAACTTGCCCAGTATTATACAACTAACATGTATTTGAATTAAAAACCTCCAACTTCTAATACAATAATCTTTCTATTACATCAGTATACTCCTGGTAAGTCTTTGTATTTCAGAATTGAGAAAATTATATATATGGAAACAGGGGACACTATGAACTCCTTTAGCAAAGGTATCTCATTTTGACCTTTATATCCCTAGTACAACTCCTGACACATATATAAAGATATAGAAGTGCATAATATGTTATTATTAAAAGAATAAGTGAATAAATGAATGCGTGAGTGAATGAATATGTATTGGAACAAGAGTCCTCAAAAATTTTTATAGGGAAGATCAGGAAGGAACGTTAGGGGAACAGAATAGCCTGGTTGGGACTAAGGATAAATTTTATTGAGGATCAGTCCTTTGGACTTGGCAGAAGCAGCTGTGAGGAGGTAAGGGAAGAACCATATAAGGATTCCTCTCTCTCCATCTTTACTCATACCCTTACCATATGTCTTCTCTTTCTTGAATGGTTCCCAGGGAGAAGCAGAAATCTTGTGAGGAACATGAGGTGAGAAAGTAGGTGGTAGAACTGGGAGAGAATGAAGAAGGGAAATTCCCCAAACAAGAGGAAAAGATAATTCCTATGGCTACCATCTCTTTGGGGGTATTATCCCTTTGTATATAAGAGATAACCATAAATTAGACATACAAGTCAAAGGCTGCCTATCATTGTACAAACATGATCCATTTCTCATCTGGCTTCATGCCTGGGAAAAATGGATAATTCAACTACAAAGTTCATAATCAATTCTTACAGGATGAAAAAAAGAAAAGAAAGGACCAAGGCCAGTTTCATCTTTCATGTGGTTATGTTATCCTTCTTGATACTTGAGAACGGGCTTCAGTTTCCTGATGCAATATCAGCTTATTATTAATCATGTAGTTGGGTTCAACTCCTGACTCTGACACTAATGAAATGTGTGACCAAGGCATATAACCTCTCTGTTGCCCAGTTTTCTCATCTGCAAAATGAGCATAAAAAAACTTTTAATATGTAATTAGTAGAATCATTGTAGGGTTTAAATCAATTAAGACTTGTAAAAGTCTTTGAAAAACTTAAAGGTCTTTAAAATGTCTATGATTATTATTGTTGTTATTATTATTATTGTCATCATCTCCTTCAAAGATTCCTAAGCTCCTCCAGGCCAGAGACCATCTGATTTAATGTTTATATGCCCCCAGAACCTGAGAAAATGCTTTGCACACTGGAAGCAATTAGTAAATGCTTGTTGCATTAATATGAACAATCTTTCCTAGTAAGGAGACTCTTTACATGCCTTCTTCTCTTTACCTTGTTCCCCAAACTCCTCTTACTTGGTTATTTGCTTCACTCTAGCCTTGATCTTTCTCTGCCTAACCTTCTAAATAACAAAATATATTAAATATTTACACCCGTGGAAATTATATATTTTCAACTTGTTTTTTAATAGTATAGCATGGCATGAAGCAATAATATATTAAGCAGTAGTAATAGCATAGACATGTCTATTTCAAACACTGCATTAAAATGGCATGGGCTTAAGGATGTTATTAAAAGTAAAGAATTTCTTTTGTAGACTAAGTAAATTCGCCAGGAAAAAAAAAACTTTAAAAATATATAAAGATATAACTAGCTGTAATAATTTCCTGTAGTATTGCCTTAAGATAGTTTCAATCATCTTCACAATCAAACTGAGAAAGGCAAAGTTAGAAATGGCAGAATTTCTGCATTTTGCAGAAATGTTATCTTTGACAGCTGAATACCATTCTTTTTCACATTTCAAAATGAAAACATCACAAAAAGTAGGGTATTTTAACTTAGAAATGACATTCTATTTGGAGTGTCTCCATGCAACTCTTGCCTGTCAGTCAGAGCTGACCAAAATGACTTTCATTTTGATCTTAATTATTTTAATTCAGTCAGATAAGGAGCTGCTGTGCCCTGAGGCAATGGTAAGAGAAGAGTAGAGGCCATCTAACTTACCTAGGGAGTTCCTCTGATTTCACAGCAGGATCTTGCTGAAAAGCTGAAAACTCAAGACAATCTTATAAATTAGGAGCTATGGGGTGACTGCAGATCATCAGTCAACATAGGTAGGAAAAGCCATGATACCATTTTTAGGGAAGAGGACGAGATCCTTTGCATGCCAAAGCCTGAAGAAACATTGTTGGATCTTTGACAAATTTGAACCCCAAGGTATGATTCGTTATGTAGGAAAATGCTGGGTAAATGGAAAATCCCCTTCCGTCAGTATTAGAGAAGTCTACTATTAATTTAGCTTTGGAAGTTTGGTACTAACTCAAGATAAATGGTGCCAAGAAAGGTTAACTTCCTTTGTATAGTGGGATGGGTTTGGGTGGTTAATATAGCACTGAGTGATCTTAACAACTAAATGCCATCCCACACACAAGAAGTACAACTAGAGGCATTAATTTGAAATATATGTGTGTGTTGTCTGGTGTAATAAACATTTTGGAGTTCATCTTTAAGAAAATTTTAGAAGATGATCCATTCAATTAAACAAATATTCACTAAGTAACTATAATGGGTGAGACACTTTGTTATATATGAAGTATTTAAAAAAACAAACAAAATAGGCCTATACTCAAAAAAAGCTTCAATTCTTCTGGAGTCTAAAGGAAGATTAATATTACATCTGGGGCTATGAAAGGGATTTTACCTTGCTTAACACAAATTGCTAAATCCCTGAGACAGAAATAGAGGTAGACAGAAAGACAGATTGACAAGGAACTCAGGATTGGTATATTTTTGAAAAAAAGATAAATTGACCCCTTCTAATTTTGTCTTCTTTTGATCTTTTCGTATTTTAATACCACATACCGTGCTTTTAATATTGTAATTAACCCATAGGAAGTGAGAAAATTTTTTTAAAAGTTAACTTAGGACTATCCAGGCCAGGAGGAGCTTATATCCCTAGAGATGTTCAAATTATCAGCTAATGCAATAGGCAGCAAAACAAAGAGAGAAATCATAATAAACACATTGCTGTTCTCTGAGTCAAGCAACTGGCTGCTAAGTCAGCACCATCAGATTACAGTTACTGTTGGAAAAAGAGAAATAAGTAATAAAAAAAAAAAAAGGTTCAGACTGTGTCAATCTTAGCAACCCAAGGAAAGACTTTTTTTAATGGTTGAATTTTGCCTAAAACAACATGAGTTTGTTACAGAACCTTTGTACTGAGTATACTTCTCTCTTACCAACACAAACCAGCTGTTGAAATATCTTCCTCCTGGAAGGCCAGATGTCCGAGTTAGTCTGGGAATTAGGAGATATTTTCCCATCTGCCTCTGTGTCTCAATTTGCCTGAGCTGGTTGTTTCTTGACAGCACTCAGATGCTCAAAGGATCTTTGCAATATTTTTCTACCAAGTTCCAATCTCCAAACCCAAGGATCCTTGCCAAAACAGTTATCTAAAGGTATCAAATGTCTTTACGGATTTCCTCTCTTCTCCATCAACTTCACCTTTTCATTCCTGATCACACAAAATCAAGATTCCATAAAAGCTTACTATTCAAAAGTAATATCTGTAGTAATCTCGAAAACACTTGATTTAGGAAATTGGTAGCTGACCTTGCCTAAATAACATCTGTTTCCCAAACTGGCTTAGACTGGTTACACTATCTTTTAAGGTTTGTGCCCAATAAGTGGCATTTTATTCCACTATATACTCCAACTTTTCAGGAATCCAGGTCAGTCCTCTTTTAACAGACTAGCTTCAACAACAGCAAATAAAGTTGGGTCAGAGCTGGTCATTTTCCTTTGTTCAGCTACCCTTCATCTAAAGTAAATGGGTGGCTGCATTGGTTATAAACCTTGTAAGTGTTTATTCATTATGGATCTTGCTTTTTCAGAAGTGAAGAAACACATACATAAGAATATGAATTTTGAGCTAGATGAGTTTCAAAACTATCAAGTTCAACCCTTTCATTTTACAGAGAAAGAAACTTAGTCACAGAGCATTAAGTGACTTGCTCCGGATCTAAAGAAGTATAAACAAGTATCTGAGGTAGAATTTTAACCCAGGTTAACCTGATTCTCACTCCACATTGCCACTTTACACATTTGTCTTCTGGTCGACTGCTATTTCCATATTTTGGCCTCAAAACAGTGAGACTACAAGTTTGCCAAGGGCCTTCAGAATATTTTTTTTGAGATGAATAAACCAATCCAACTACTTTCAAGAGTTTCATATTAGACATAAGACTATTAGGTAGGTTAATTGGTAAGTGCAGAAGTAACCTTGCTTAAAACCCTAACCATTTGACTCCAAAAAAAAAAAAAAAAAACTACCTTAGTTTGTCCTAACTAATCAGCTAATTACTTCTGCATTAACATAAAGAAATAAGATCTCTTTAAAGGTGTAAAGATTTTCAATGCAAGAGGAAAAGGGACTAAACCATTATAATATCTATTTCCTAGGATACTCTGCTCCTCTAAGTTGCTTTCTGCTTCATTGACAATGGTCATGGTTTGGAAAAGGTGAATAGTTTCCTGGGAGGTAAAAGGGTTTTTTTCCCAAACACTGAAAGCAACCTCTGGAGGTTTGGAGAGAATCCAGTGCCCCAAGGTGTTCCTCTGAACGAACATGTTTTTTTCTAATTCTTATCAGCCAAGGTTTAGAAGGAGGAGCCTGGACTTGACATCAGTGTTAATGTGTACACGCTGAAGGGGACAGCTCCAAGAGGCAAGGCTGCTGACTCCTCAGGGAGCCACCTGAGGATCTTAAATCAAAGGGACAAATCCAAAGATCTTAAGGGGAACCTCCCTCCACATTAAGCTCTAAATGCATGCCCAAACAAAATCATAAGAAACACAGAAAGAAAAGATAAGACAGCTTAAAAAAACAAACAAAGAAAGAAAGAACCCAAGGCTGTAGATTTCTTGTCAGTCATCAGAACCCAGCAGTAAATCAAATGGCAGAGATGTGGGGTCTGTGTTAAAGGGAATTTACACAAAGCAAATAGTCCATCATAAGCAATGTAAAAGTTGGATTGTTATTTTTTAAATATTCTTTGAAAATGTAACTGAAATTGGAACAGTTTAACTGGTAATTCCAAATATTTAGTCTTCAATGGAAAATGACAAGTTTGCACCATGATTTCAAACTATCATTTTTATAAAACTACAAATAACTAATATGGAGATTCAGGTCTAGTAGCCAAGATTCAGGCCAGTTAATGATTCCTAGATCATCTTCAAAGATCAAAAAAGGATCTTCAAAATGATCTTCAAAGGATCAGGTAAACAGGATTATGAATCAGCGGAAGTTCAATTTAATCTTTCTACAGGGCTGAGGAAACACCTGATGGAGAAATCATGAAAAGAATAAGAGTAAACCAGAGGGAGAAATAAGAAAAGCAAGAGCAGGATCTAAGAAGAAAGGAATGAAGTACCTACAACAGACTCCCAGAGTCTACCAGGTTCACCCTGCTATGACTATTCCCTGCCCTTCATACTTGTATATAAATGCATATACATAATATTTGTATTTATAATAATATGTTGGAATATATCGTGTACATATATATTCACACACATGTATGTATATACAATTTTAATAACATATTGTACTTTATATAGGCTTTTGCATGTGTGTGTGTGTATATATATATATATATATATTTCAAGAACTTTAGAATGGAAAATTATCACAATGATCAATGGAGATAATGGACCCCTCTATTAATTGGGAAGAGAAGGTAGTTCTTTCCCATTGAAGCCTTTCTAATTAATTCTTGTCAAATTAATCTAATTGATGTTCCCAATACATAATATTCCATTTCCTGTATCCATCCTTTGCACAAGGAATCACCCACTCTTGGAACATACTCCTTCTGCCTCCACCTCCCAGTTTAACTAGTTTCCTTCAAGGTTCAGTTCAATGATACTACTTTCAACAGTCCTATTCCCCTCAATTACTAGTACTCTCTCATCATGGGATCCAACAGTTAGGGGTAAAAGTCACCTGAGAATATATCCAGTCCAATCTCTTCATTTTACAAAGAATCTGAGGCTCAGATCATTCAAATGACTTGTCCCCTGATCACATAAGTTAAGTATATGAGGACAGTGTTTGAATTCCAGTCTTCCTGATTCCAAGTAGAGCATACTTAATCCCTCCAGCTGCCCTCACTCCACATCAGGGTCCATTTCATTTTTGGCTTTGTGTGCCTAAGGTCTAGTATAGTTCTTGATATATGTATGTGCTTACATCAAGGGCGTGAAATGAATGAGTGAATAAATGAACAAATTTACAACTAGCCCAAGAGTCCTAAGCCCCTTCTAGTGGAATTGACCTTATAAGTGTGCAGAAACATTGGTCCAGCAAACAAATTTGGTTGTGATTGCTTTTCTTTTAACTTGCCTTTTAATAGGTGAAACCACATATATCTTATAGATTGCATCCCTGGGGCTATGGATGGAGCTCACTTCTAAACGATACCCCAGAGGAGAATTGAATAAAGCTCTTCTAATAGAGGGTCCCATTAGAGTATTAACTACTTACTGTTTTCTTTCTCTCAAAGGCAATATTAAGGATTGGGATAATCGGTCCCTAGGCATGAGGCTAGCACCTGACTTCAGTTGTTCTAGCAAAAGATTAGGAAGGAATCTGGCATTATGAAATAATTGCTGAAACTGGGTGGTTTTAATATTCACTCTTAAGCACTGGACTTATCTTCTCTGTGCTCTTTGGAGATCAGATCATTATCCCCCTCTCCCCTCCAACCCAAAGGCAGAGGACATAAACAAAGTGAGGCTGAAAGCTCTTTACTGTAGTCTGTATAGCTGACATCCTTATCTGCTCCAATTTCTTTCTACAGAAAAGCATCTTTTCATAAATATCATTAACAATGCCAGAAGATAGCAGTCCCAACTGAAATAAGCCATAGGCAAATTGGAGTGCTCAGGGTATTTTCAGAATGACAACCTTCACCAAGCATGTAACTCCATTGGTGATGAAAAATAGTCAGCTTCAGCAGACAAAAGCTGAGATTTCCCCTTTACCAAACATATTGAATTGGAGGCCTTTGTCATCACCTCTTATTATTGGGTCAGATCCTTATACCATGTACTTCCATGGGAATTCACATCTCACATAACTCTATAGGAAAATTCAACAAATTTGCCACTTCATTGTTAAGGTGAGAATCTATCCTATCATTATCCATTATTTATTGAGCACCAACAGTGCACCAGGCACTCATTATGACAGAGGGCATTTTCATAGCAATTCTGGACATAACTATCACCCACCCATGGGAAAGGAGAGCCCGCAGGTGTCAGCATGTGTTGCAAAAGTTATTAGAGTTCTGCTTTCCAAGCCGCCACTTACTTTTAGACAGAAAATCTGCCTCTATGTTGTGTGCTTTAAGAAAAAAAAAAGATTTTTATAGAATCTTTTGTTTTTACAGTGCTTATATTTCCTCCCTATTCTCTTTGCTTTCCTCTTCTCAGAAAGCTATCCTTTGTAACAAAGACTTTTTAAAAGTGAAAGGGAAAAAATGAGCAAAACCAATAAATGTATTTTTAAAGAGGGGGTATCATATACAGTATTTCAAAACTAAAGACCCCCACCTCTTTGAAGGATCCAGGAGTGATCTCTTCTCATATATCTTCTATCTATTTCAGTACATGGATATGCAACATCTATCTCAGATACCAAAATTGGGAGGGGGGAGTTAGGGTTTCCTTTTCCTTTTATATCATGTTAGACATTATCTAGGTAGTTTTCCTGGTTCTTTTTGCTTCAGTTTGTATTCATTAATATAAGTCTTTCCTGGTTTCTCTATATTCATCATGTTTATAATTTATTATAATACAATAATATTTAATTACATCTATGTATCACAATTTGTCTAACCATTTCCCAATCAATGGGCATCTACTTTATTTCCCGGTCTTGGCTACTACGAAATGAGCTGCCATGAAATTTTGGTGTATGTGGAGGTGTTCCCATGTCATTAACCTTCAGGAGGTATATCCATAGCAATGAAATTTGTGGGACAAAAGGTATATGAAAATTTTAGTCATTTCATACAATTCCAAACTGCTTTCTACAATGGTTAGACTAATTCACATCTCCCTCAACAATTCATTAGTTTGACTCTCTTTACACAGCCCCAATAACAGAAACTAGTTATATCTTGTGTCATATTTGCCATTTTCCTGGCTATGAGATGAAACCTTAAAGTTGTTTTCATTTGCATTTTTGTTATTATTAGCGATTTGCAACATTCTTTCATGTAGTTTGAATAGTCTGCAATTCTTTTGAAAGTTGTTCTTTTTGACAACTTTTAGGACATACTTTTTGCTCATATATATGTATATATATATATGTATATATATATATATATTTAGTTGTGTGTGTGTGTGTTTGTATGGATGGTTGTATAAGATATAAACCCTTCTCAGAGAAATCTTACACAAAAATTTTTGTTCCCATTTGAATGCTTCTCTTTCTTATCCTATGTGCATTAATTTTGCTTAAATAAAACTTGTTCATTTAATCAACATTATGAATTTATTCTTTTAAAAAAGAAAATTTTATCTTTAAGTTAGAAATTTATGTTGAAATGCTATTTGGGAAAAAAAGCAATCAAAAGAAGATGAAAAATTTTCAGTTGGGAAAACTCATATACTATGAACAATAATCATATAATATCTAAGACATATGTAGAAGTAATGCTAATACATAAGACTAACAGTCATTCATTTCCCAATGGTATGAGATATGGATCATCTCAATAGGATTGAAAACAATTTAAAGTCATATGAAATATTGTTTCAAATCATGAATAATGAGATAAATGAACTTTAAAACAATTCCATAGTTTTACTCTACATAATCATTAAATTGGCAAAGGTAAGAAAATAAGTAGATAATCATCGATGGAAGAGTTGTAAAAAAAGACAGGCACAACATTATAGCTTTGCTAGAGCTATAAATTGTTCTGACCACCAAGGAAAACAATTTAAAATTATAAGAGAATGGCAAAAATGGCCATATACTTCGAATCAGACATTCCATGACCAGGTATACACTTCAAGAAGGTTATTGACAAAAAGATTCTTCTGAATCTGGATTTTTCCAATTTGCACTTTATTTTCTCTGTTCAGAGGTTCTTAGCAGTTGCCTGATATTAATTCTTACATTATTTTTCAACTTTTTTGACTTGTCACTAATCTAGGAAATCAATAATCCTTAAGCTCTATCACTGTTTCCTGTCTTAATGATCATTGTTTTCTTTGAACATTTTTGCTTTTTGCTTCTCTTCTCCCAGATTGTCTTTTACTTTTGCATTTGCATTCCCAATGAACTGTTTTCTCTTTTGTTTCTTTTTTTTAAATTTTAAACCCTTAACTTCTGTGTATTGACTTATAGGTGGAAGAGTGGTAAGGGTAGGCAATGGGGGTCAAGTGACTTGCCCAGTGTCACACAGCTGGGAAGTGTCTGAGGCCGGATTTGAACCTAGGACCTCCCGTCTCTAGGCCTGGCTCTCAATCCACTGAGCTACCCAGGTGCCCCCCTCTTTTGTTTCTTTATTGAAGTTTGCAGCATGGATTCAAGTTGTTCTATTCTGGCACTTATTTATGCTTCTGATGCATTAAATTCTTATTTCTCTCAAAATTTTTAGGAACATCCTGCTGTGGCCTAATGATCTGGTAGGAATCCAAAGGGTCATCTGCATTACCTGGTTTTGATTCATTTTCCTTTATCTTGAAATAGTTATTCATAAATGCCTGGTCTCATTTAAATGGTCAGGAGACCATATTCCCTCTGTTACTACTTTCCATGTCAATTCATCTTTTGGTTTTTTGGCCTGTCATATTAATTTTTCTAAATTTTTATATTAATTTTCTATTAATTTTCTTAATCCTAAGACTTCTGGTAATTTCAGTCTTTTGATTTTGTTTAGTTTTTTCTTTCTGCTCACCTATCACTCCTTTTCTGATTTCTTCCCCATCGATGACAGTTTACCCAATAGCTGGATCTCAAAATTACCTCGACATTCTTCCTCACCATGCAAGGCACTTTTTATTCACTTTGGTTTCTGTCCCAAGTGACTATTGTGGGACTAGAATGAGTCACAGCTCATTTATTTTCACTGCTACACATATGATGGTATTCTGTTATACTTCCTTTTGTTCCTCAGTTTTCTGACTTGAGTAATTGCAGCAAAGAGGATTTTTACACTTCTGTTCCAGGCTGAGCCAAATTCTACCCTTTGGTTTTCTTTGATACAGAAGTGAGGGGAATTGAGGGCAGAGAGAAGTTGAATACTGTTGCAAGTCTGTGTGTAAACTTGTGCTGCCTTCAAAGAGAGTGGGGACCAACAGAATACGGGGTACTAAGTACATTTATGATTATAGGTTATCCTTGCATACCCTTAGTTTAGTGAATTATTATCTAATTAGTTTTGTTGGTGCCTTAGACAATGGAGACAATTAAAATTACCTTCTTGCTTAAAATTCTTATTTTGGAGACATTTGAACTATAAGCTCTGGAGATAATGGTGATTGCCCTAAAAATCTCAGCTTCCATAGATTCGGCCCTATTATTCCTATGCAAATAATTTTCAGATCTTTTTATCCAGGCTTAATTCCTCTTCTTACCTTAAATCTCCTGTCTTCAACTTCCTACTAGACATCACAAACTGCTTGTCCCATAGACACCTTAAACTCAACAAGTCCAATTTGAACTTATTACATTTCTCCCCAAATCCCTCCACTCTTTCAATTTCCCCATTACTCTCAAAAGCACAAATATCCTCATCATCATCCATGCTCACAATTTAGTGATCATATTTATCTTTTCAATTTCTCATTCCCCATTTCCAATGAGTTGGCAAGCCATATTACTTCTCCCTTCATAGTATCTCTCATCTATGCCCTCATTTCTTCTGAAACCATCACCACCATAATGCAGGCACTCATCACATCATGCCTAGATCCTTGCAATGATCCCCTCTTTGTTTCTTTCTCTCAAATTTCTCCCTATTCTAACCCATATTCTGTTCATCTGCCAAAGTGATATTCCTAAAGAGTGTATCACTCCTTTACTCAATAAAGTCTAGTGGTTCCCTATTATATCCAGGTTGAAATCTAAAATCTTCCATTGAGCTTTTAAAACCCGTTATAACCTGATATATTCCTACTTTTCCTTCTTATTATACTTTAGTCCCCTCCAAGTACTCTATGATGTAATAACACTGACTTTCTTAATGTTCCTCACACAACATTCTTCCTCTTGATTCGGAGTATTTGTTTTCACTGGTTGTCCACCATGTTTGAAATGTTCTGCCTCTTCATCTATGTATCCTGGCTAGCTTTAAGATTAATTTCCAATTATCTTCAAGAAGCCTTTTCTCATCTTCCTCCTCTCTTCTGCCCCTCTTTCCCCAGCCCATGCTAGTGACTTCCCTTTGAGAATACTTCCAAATAGTTTAATCATTTTTTAGTCATATCCTACTCTCTGTGACCTCTTTGGGGTTTTCTTAGCAAAGATACTGGAGTGGTTTGCCTTTTCCTTTACCAGTTGATTTTACAGATGAGGAAACTGAGGCAAACAGGCTTAAGTGTCTTGTCACATAACCAAAAAGTGTCTAAGGCCAGATTTGAATGTAGGAAGTTGAGTCTTCTTGAATCTAGGCCCAGCACTCTACCCACAAAGCCATCTGTTTTCCTGTTGTCTACTTCATTAGATTGAGCTCCTTGAAAGCAAGGATGTTATTTTTCTTTCTTTGTATTCATACTGCTTATTCCAGTTTCTGAAACATCATAAGTTTTTAATTAATGTTTGACTTGAGATGATGTAACATAATTTCTTTTGACATATGGATTGATTTAGCTAAATGTTTTTTTTCCTCTTCTTTTGTTTTCCTTTTTAAATACTATATCATTAGAAATGCATCTCTAGGAGGGTATATGGAACATATAGGGGAAACATAATGTAAAAAGAAAAAAAAGAATAAAAACTCATTAAAATAAAGGCCCCATATGACCAAAATATTTTTATTTACATTTTTGGTAGCACAAAACCAGAAGGTTAGTAGATGCCCATCACTTTTAAAATGACTAAATTATTATGGACTATTATTGGACCATAAGAAATGATGAATAGGAAGAATCTGAGAAATATGGGAGGACATATATGAATTGACACAGAACAAAGGAAGCAAAGCAAGGAAAATTATAAGTATATAATAAGTACAACAAAAATGGAAATGTAAAAGAACAATAATATCTACTCACCTCCCAATAAAAACCCAAAACTGTATGTTGTATAGTATTAGTGACTAACTTGTCTCCAGATGATAGATAAGAAAATGGGTCTATGTCCCTTATTTGCAGGTGTGTGTGTGTGTGTGTGTGTGTGTGTGTGTGTGTGTGTGTATGCATGTATTTATTTGATGGGGCATGAGGATTATAGGTCAGAATCAGGCAATATGTTGATTAATTTTGCTGAAATGCTTTTCTACTTCTCTTTTTTTTTCCTTTGTCACAAAAGAGGTTTTGCAGGCTGAAGAAGGGAGAGAAATATTTCAGTGATACAAAACAAAAGAGATCAGTAAATACTGAGATTTGAAAATAAAAGTTTGTTTAAAATCATTCCCTGATAGAGTAAGTTGGCTTATTCCTCTTTGTTGTTCCTCGGTCTTCTCATTGTATCAGTTCCCTCCTCTGAGGTTTTCAGGAAATGAGAGCTAACTCTGGGCCATAAAGAACCCAGGCCAAAATTCTGAACCCTGACCAGAATGTATTATTTCCTCTGTTACTATGTTTAATTTGCACATAGTGGGCACTTAATAAATGTTTGTTAATTTTTATTGACTTGAACACTGATCTTTATTGTTGTCACCCTTTCTTTATAGTAGCTCACCCAGAACCAGGAGTGGTTTTTAAAAAGGCTTTTAGTCACATCTAAGGCAAAGAGATAAAAGTACAGAACAAATTTACTAGGTAGAATGATCTTGTTAAAAGAGCTGAAGGATCTTATCTAAGATCCTCTTAGGGCTGGCCTTAAAGCCTGGCACATAGCTTATTGGCTAATACAATCCTCCTTTTATCTTGGTGGTCTCATGTCTGGCATTCATTTGAAGCCATCAAAATTTTTCAGGAGTCATATTCTGTCTGGCCACCACAAAATCCCCACAACTCTAACAGGGATCTAGTTGTTTTTCTCTCCTCTCACTAATTTTCAGGGCCCTTGGCACCAGCATTTATGAGGCCTCCACTGCAACACAGCTTTATACCTATTCCCAAATTGATGCCCCTCACTCTCTATCATGGATGTGTCCATGAGAAAATCTCTCACAAAGTCCCTCACAGGCCACTACAATAATAGTAATAAGAAACTGGGACTATATCTGTAAGTTCATCAATATAGAGATATCTCAGATGAGGACATTTCCTCTCCCAAATCAGTTTGACATCTTCTCTGCAGTTTATGTTCTCAGAGAATTGCCTACAACTCTTGGAGATAATTTGTCCAGAGTCACACTGCCAGCAACTCGAACCTACATTTTTCTCTTTCCAATGATAGCTGTCTGCTACACCGTGGTTGCTTCATCATATAACAATAATTACACAAAATTACTTCCAGTGTCAAAATGAGGAATATTTTTTTCACAGAGCTGCCCATTTGCTTATTTTCTCCAGGATATATATGTTTCCAATGTATCTATGAAGCATGGCAGCACAGTTAGATATTTATGATGTTTTTATTAAATAGCACTCAGTAATTTTATATAGATATACATATATATGTATATATATATGTATAGGCACTGAATCTCAGAGTTTGAAACAATTTCAAAAGGCAAGATTACCAACTATATACTTGATAAATGATGCAAAACTTTCTGGAACACCTCTAATGAAAGAGAACTCATTACCTTCTAAAGCAGACAATTCCGGTTTTGGAGGGCTCTAATTTTTATCAAGCTTTTCTTCAGACCTTCCGGACTCCTATGATCAACAAGATAGTGGCTTAATCATTTTAACTTTTGAGTTTTCAAGGAAAAAAAGGAATTATGAACCAGATGTGAAATAATTAAAGATCAATTTACAGTTTGAGGAAGAAGAAACCTGACAAGGGAAAGTCCTTCTGAATTGACCCCAGGGAATATACAGTAATCCTTAAACCTCTCATTCAGCATCCTTGAGTTTTACCAGTCTTCACATCCCAGAACACAGATTCTTAGTATTGCACCTAGGATTCTTTGCATTCTTCACCCCTCCTGCCAACTCTTCCAAGTCACTTGTAACTAAGAGAAAATGAAGTGAACAAGGTTGGGTTAAAAAATACTTTCTTCTTATTGGGATCTGACCTTAATTAGGAAGCACCAAGAATGCTTTTGCTAAAAACTCCCTGCCTACCCCTTCCCTCCACCCTGTGAAAAGCAGTAAAATCTGATTCATCTCATCCATGAAAAGGAAAGGAGAGCCAAGAGAACAATTAGGGCAGGAGGTCAGCATACATGATGGTGCCAGGCAGGACTGAATCCAAGCTAGTCAAGTCCATCTCCCCAATGTATACTCTGGGCAAGGGCATGAGCACATGAACAGTATATCCTGTAGCTTGAGGGCCGAATCAAGCTAGGGGAAAATATTAATATAGGTATGTGCAAATACAAATGCTGACATGCCAAGGATTTCAAGGAGGGGAACCCCTCAGTACAGTCCCAGAGCACTTACAGAGAGTAAGACAGATGGACAAAGAGGGAGAGAGATGCAGAGAAAGAGACAGATAAATTGACAGAGAGGGGAGGGTAATAACAAATATACAGAGAACACGTTTTCTTAAAAAAATTTTATGAGAGAAAGGAAAGTAATCCAATTGTTTTAAAATGCAAAATTCTTTTTAATTCACAGGAGAGCATAGAACAATACACATACACACACATAAAAGAAAGAGTTTATAATTACTAAAATAAAAGATGCAGGGAAAAGACTTTCAAAAGTCTGCCATCATATCCCTGAGGATAAGGTGGAAATACTGCTGGTATATAAAGTCAGAACTCACTGAATAACCAGAACCAAAGTCCATTGTGATTAATGTATCAGAATTAAATTTAAGGGAGGTCTCTAGTGAAGTACCTCTGGGAACAAAATTTTGTTTAGTGCTAATCAACAATATCTTTGTTTTGTTTTATTGATATCATTGTCTTGGATAATGGAATAGAGGAAATTCTCATCCAATTTTTAGATAACATAAAACCAAGAAGGATAGCTACCTCCACTTTGAGTGACAGAATCAAGATCTGAAAAGAGTACAATAGGATAAAGCAATGGGGCTTGTTTAATAAGGTACATTTTAATAAGGATAAAAACAAAGGCCTTCACTTATTTAAGAAATCAAAACAGGGGGTAGCTGGGTCGCTCAATGGATTGAGAGTCAGGCCTAGAGACGGGAGGTCCTAGGTTCAAATCCAGCCTCAGACACTTCCTGGCTGTGTGACCCTGGGCAAGTCACTTGACCCCCATTGCCTATCCTTACCACTCTTCCACCTATGAGACAATACATAGAAGTTAAGGGTTTAAAAAAAAAGATAAAAAAAAAGAAATCAAAACAGAAGAGTAGAAGAGTGAGACTAGAACATGAATACATAAATATATGGGGGTTTTAGAGAAGTATAAGTTTAATATGGGTTTTTGCTGTGATATAGGAGTTCAATAAAAACTATAGGAAGGAAGGAAGGAAGGAAGGAAAAAAGGAAGGAGGAATAGATTGAAGGAAGACAGAAAGGATAGAAGGGAGAGAGGAATGGAGGAAAAAAGAGAAGTTGAAAGAGAAAGGAAGAAACAAACAAAGAAAGAAAAAGAACCACATTAATGCAATCAGGTAAAATATTCTCATATTGTTCACATGCAAAAATTAATTTATTTTTACATATTAGTGACTTCTTTTTGCCTGTCATATCTGATCCAAATTTCTGTGCTTGGAGAAGTCCCCTGTAGCCTTCCCACAACCTCTT
Source organism: Gracilinanus agilis (assembly GCF_016433145.1). Lineage (NCBI taxonomy): Eukaryota > Metazoa > Chordata > Mammalia > Didelphimorphia > Didelphidae > Gracilinanus > Gracilinanus agilis. Next base: position 593,488,142 of record NC_058130.1, read on the forward strand.
TTTGTATTTTCTTCTGTCACTCCTCTCTAGTCTCCAATCACACTGATCTATTATTTCTTGATCATGCTCAGGTTCTAAGATATCTGTGAAGGTTTTTGTAAGAAAAACTCTATTTAAAATGGGAATTATTATCACATCAAAGCTTTTGATAAAGTCTTTACCATCTTCTTTGTTAGCAAGCTTCCATCCATGAGACAGTATGATGCAGGAGAAAGAACATGGGCAGAATCTTCAAGAGAGGTAAGGCTCAAAACTTGTCTTTGCCGCATACTATTTGTGTAAGCATAGATTAACCTTTGAACTTCTCTGCACCTTAATTTCCTCATCTGCAAACTCAGAAGTAGTTATTTAACCACTAATGTTCTTTCTAGTTCCAAATATCAAGTTTCATCCATTCCAAAAGGCCTTTTAGGATAACTCCAAATAGTAGGGTATTTTTTCTATTATGTCAACGCCATACATTCTTGACACCTTTTTTTTAGGGACATAGGGCTGGAAGGTCCCTTGGGCCTGGAAAGATCTTAAAGATTATCTAATCTACAACTCTCATGATACATATAAGGGGGGAAAAAAGACCACAGAAATTCAGTGATTTGGGTAAAGTCTAAATTGTTTACTGATTCATTAGTTCCATTACTGTTTCCAAATATCTCCTCCTCAATGAGAGGAGGGGAAAAGAAAGCAATAAGCATTTATATAGTACCTACTATGTGCCAATTATTGTACTAAACACATTTACAAATCTTATTTGATCCTCACAACTCTGCTAGGTAGGGGCTGTTTTAGTGGAAAAGAATGAGACAAATGAAGGAGAAGTGACTTGACCAAGATCACATATCTAATAACCATCTAATGCTGGATTGGAAGACACCAGATGCTTCCAAGAACTTCTTACTCCAATGCTTCTTGAGGGCAGAAATGATGCACCATGTGGTTGTTTTGCATCCTCCCAACTCAGAGCACCATCCTGGTACCTCGGTCACTGGGCAGCTACCTCCAGGTGCTGACTTAACTTGACCTTATCATCATACCCTTGGATTAGCAGTGAGTATTCCAAAAGTGCCTATTAAATATAAATGAACTGAAAGGAAACAGCAATAATGGATGAGGATCTATTGTGAATGACTTAAATATTTTCAGCAGTGCCAGGATACAGGACAACCTCAAGGGACTCATGATGAAAAAAGCTACCCACTGCCAATCAAGGAGTCTGAATAGAGAATGAAGTATATCATTCTTCACTTTATTTCCTCCATGAATTCTTCTCTAGTGAAAGTTATTTGTGTCTCCTTTCACAAGATGAACATGAAAATATATTATATAAATAACACACGCACAACCTATATCATATTACCTGCCATCTTGGGGGGAGGGAGAAGAGGAGAGAACATGGACTGCAAAATGTCAGAAAAATGATTATTAAAAATTGTACTGGGGAGTAGATGGGTAGCTCAGTGGATTGAGAGCCAGACCTAGAGACAGGAGGTCCTAGGTTCAAATCCGGCTTCAGACACTTCCCAGCTATGTGACCCTGGGCAAGTCACTTGACCCCCATTGCCCACTCTTACCACTCTTCCACCTAGGAGCCAATACACAGAAGTTAAGGGTTTAAAAAAAATTGTTCTGGGACAGCTTGATGGCTCAGTGTATGGAAAGCCAGGCCTAAAGATGGGAGGTCCTGGGTTCAAATCTGTCCTCAGACATTTTATAGTTATATGTCTCTGAACAACTCGCTTAACCCCAGTGTCTGGCCTTTACTGCTCTTCTGCCTTAGAACCTTTGATTCTAAAAGGGAAAGGAAGGTTGTTGTTTTTTTTTTAATTGCATCAACATTTTTAAAAAATCAGAAAGGGGTATCATTACCACCATTATTGTCACATTTGACCCTTACATTTACATATTTTGAGTGCTTTAATGTTTGCTAAATGTTTTACATATGTGATCTTGTATGATTCTCAGAATGACTCCATGAGTTAAATACCATCATTATTGCCTTCTCCATTTTACAGATAAAAAAAAGCGGAGGCTCAAAGAGGTAACTTGCCCATGTTAACAGAGTATCATAGACTTGATCTGAACCCAAGTCGGCCTCCTGTCCTTACTATTATTCCTCTCAAGAGTCCTGAGAGCAAATTGTGCAACACATTCCAGGTGAATCAACTTTCTAGGCACTAATTTTCTACTTGGGAGAGCAGTTTTCTTATTATCCATAAATGCAATCAGGCCCTTTAAGAAAGCCTTACCTCCCCAATTCATTTTATATCTGCCCCTTCTTCTTTCAGTAAATTCACAGTGTGGAAGGTAACTATGGGGATCTGATGTGTGTGTGTACCGAGCATGTAAAACATTCGTATCCTTGTTGTAAGCAAGTTAACCACAAGTCGTTACAGTAATGCTTGGCAGAGTAACTACATTTTAAAATTACTCCACAGGCCTTAAACACAATTGGACATCATCTTTCTAAGACGAATGCTGACAGCTTTTTCATGCAGAATTTTCAACAATGTCTCTACTTTTTAATGTAGTGTTTCTATTAATGAATTGGACATGTGGCAGTTATCTGCCTAATATCTTCAGCAAAGATTTCATATGACTCTTTAAATATTTATTTTATTCTTCATTCAGAGGTAAATAGAATTAAATTATTTCCCAGGATCATACAACTAGTAAGTCTCTGAGGCTAGATTTGAACCCAGGAAGTCTTCCTGACTCTAGGCCCAGTACTTTATCCACTACACCACCCTGCTGTTAGGTAAGTCCTAATCTATTTCTCATCTGTGTTGTTGAGATTGGGTTCCCTCATTCCCTCTTATAACCCTACTCATGGGTTGTTAATTGGGTAGGTACTGCCTCTAGGCAGATGAAAGAATTAAAGATCTAATTCCCAAACCAGATCCAGAGTTCCAGGACTAAAAATGTGAATAGATTTTACCTGAATTCAGAGACATACAAGATAACTGCTTTTTTTTTTTATCTCTCTCCCTTAGCTCTTTACTTTGTTTCCTCTTTTTCAGCTTTTTAGTTATGTATTTTCCTTGTGTCCTATTTCTGAATCCTGCCCTTGAGATACACTGTGGGAAAGGGGAGATCCTAATCTAATTAGGTACATCCTAATGTACCTCAAAGACCACAAAACATTTCCAACAGGCAGCCTCCTAACATTCCTATAGATGCCTTCTCCATCAATTGGAATGTGAGTACTTTTAAGAATAGAGTCTGCTTGACTTCCTCTTTGCATTTCTTATACTTAGCACAGTGGTTGGCCCATAGTAAGTGCTTAATAAATGCTTTTCCATTCTATTACATTTTTATCATAAATTTACTGGAATAGTCAATAGTCTAGCACAATATAAAATATACTTTGGATTAAACAATGAATGCAATTAAACAAATTCCAGGGGGAAATATATGTCTCTTGAGTGAGAAATATCTGCTGTCCTTGTTTTTGCAAATATCATCATGGGATGACACTAGAAGAAACTGAAAGTTTCCTGAAAGGAGTATATTTTCAGAACTGCCTTGTGGTGAGATAGGCAATTTTTGTGGTAATTTAAGGGGCACAAGGGAAGGGAGGGACTCCAGTGCCTGAAAAACTGCCATTACAAGTTGTTTGTTTTAGTTAAGTATGGCTTTCTCCAGATTCCTCTATTGAACAGGAAATACACCTAATCCCAAGTGAAGAACTGGGGTTTAACCTAGGGAAGAGATGTTTAAAGACAATAGTTACCAGTAATTTTGGTTCAGAAATTCCTTTCAACAGCAACAATAACAAAAGTATGTTTATAACCCCCCCCAGAACAATCAAACATACTACTCCTCATAATCTTCTACAATTGCTTAAAGTGCCATGAAAGATTTTTTAGCACAGATCCTTAGACACACATCACAAAGCCCTCTAGTCCTGAATCACTAGTCACTGCCTTAGAGGGGTAGCTGAGTTCAAGTATTTGAAGGTCTTTATTATGGAATAGAGGTTAGATTTGTTCTGAGAGTTTCCATTTTCCAAAGGGGACCAATGACATCATGAGAGTGGTCTTGACTCCTAAGCGAGTTGGATTTAAGTGAAGCAGAGCAGCCCAGAGTTGTCAGCCTCTCTCTTCCTGAATCAGTGAAGTCCACCAGCAAGACAAAAGTTGAGATGACTGGCAATGGCCCCAGGCTGCACTGGGTAACCCCTGGCTTCTTTGATGTCTGACCAAACTCTAAGCCCTAAGTGCTCCATAGCAGCAGCTAGGCTGCAGAAAAATCCTCTTAGTAATAGGCTAAACCACACTGAGACTAGCCAAACTGCCTCAGATCTATTGGTGAGTTTGAGGAATGTCTAATCCAAGCATATGAAGACTCCCCGTGGCAGAATATGTGGATAAAAACAATCATTTCAATAGCCACAAAGGTGGCTGAAGCAGGGCCTGCTGGAGCAATACATAAGAAACTACTTTGGACTGTAATGAGACGCTACGGTGGGTTAGAAGGTACAAAAAAGCTTATGTATGTGATAGTAGGTTTTATTAAAATTCAGGAGGAATGAGGCGATATCCTGTTGTCCTCTTCTCCAGACAGAATCTGGGAGTTTTGTGTTTGGTTGTGAAAGTCACATTTTAGAAGGATCTTTGAAAATTTGGAGACTGCCCACAAGTGGACCATGATGATATGAAATTTAAATTCATATGGCTCCGGGCTATTTGAGGATCAGCTAAAGAAAACAAGAAATTTTCCTCTGGAAAAGGAAGGACTTAGGAGAGATGTCACATTGTCTTCCATTATTTGAAATGCTATCATGAGGAAGAAGTGTTAGACTTCTTCCTCTTGTCCCAGAGGACAGAATTAGGAGCTGGATGATATAATAGACAGAGCATGAGACCTGGAACCAGGAAGATGTTTAATTAGAATCTGTCACCCTAAAAACTACGATTCCCAGCATCCCACTCTCATTCTCACCTTAGGTGCTGGGAATCATAGTTTTTAGGGTAACAGATTCTAATTACACAAAGACCAACCTGAGTTAAAATTGGGCCTAGCAGTATGACCCTAGGCAAGTCATTTAATATGTTTGCCTCAGTTTCCTCAACTGTAAAATGAGGATAATAATAGCACCCACTTCTCTGTGAAGATAAAATGAAATCATTGTAAAGTACTTAGCAAAGTGCTTGGCACAAGTAAGTGCTATTCATGTAAATGCCAACTGTCATCATCACTGGGGTGTATGGAACTAGAACCTCTGGTAGGGAGGCTTGTCAAGCCTTTTCATGGCTTTTGATCCATCTCTGCTGTCTACCTTTTACTCACCTGTGGCACCAAGAAGCATCTCAGCATCTCAGCAAACAGGCCAAACCAGGTTAAGGGTAACTGACAGGCCTCTAAGCCATTAGTGAGTCAGAGAGATGTCCACCACAAGCATGTGAAGACTTCTCTTTTTTTTTTCCAACAGTATGAAAAATGAATTATAGTAACAAAAATGTTCAGACCATTATTAAGGAATGCTTTTATCATAGTAAAAATGAGATCTGGAAGCTAAGTAACACTCAGGGGCTTCTGCTAAGGCTACTAGAGTACCACAGTGGATACACTTTTAAGTCAATCTTTTCTCACTTTCACTTTTAGAATACTCAATTGTAAGAAACGCAAATCAGGGAGAGTAAGAAAGAAATGAACTTATTAATTTCTAAAACATTTTAAGAAGTCACACTCTATCCTGAAGAAAGTGATTTCCTGCTGATTTTGCCTTGTTAGCCAGGTCTCTAGAGAAATTGTGTGGGGGTAGAACCTACACTGCATTCCCACAGAGAGGAGAAAGCTTCTTTCCACTCTGAGAAATGTTCTATCATAAGTTTTAGGGAGGGGAGGAGCCCACACCTCATCTAGCAAGAGGAGTTGTACAGTAAGAATACCCATGAATACCAGTGCTCTGACTTGTGGGTAAGATCATTATGTGCCAGCCAGTTACTTGATGTTTTTTTTCTCCTAATGCAAAAAATATAATGACCTAAATAAAATAGCCATTTTTTAGACCATAAGGAATTCTATTCTCTTATAATTAATTACAGATCAAAACATAATGTATTATTTTCTTCCTTTCCCAAACAAAAAAGGAACAATAGATTTATCTCTCCATGACAGAGATATTGTAATATAAGAATTTAGTAAATTAGCTTGCTTAAATAATTTGGAGGATTTCAGAGTTGTAAAATCTCTTTGCAAACAGAGCTCATTTAGAAGGGAATGTTTTTATAAAAAAAAAAAAAACAATTCATTCTCTTTGTGAAAGAAGAAAAATAATTCCAAGCCTTCCTTCCCCCCTCCCTCACACTTTATATCTCTGAGTTATACTCATCTAAGGTTGCCTCCTACAAAGTCAGGAAATTAATATGATTGGGAAAATTTTGACAAAAAATGTTCTCTTATACTTTACAATAGTGTTCATTAAAGTAATAAAAGGCAGAGGAAGGCAACTTAGTCAAGGACTGTAATTTATTTTCCTCAATAGTTGTCCTTTCTACCATCTTCCAATTACTTCTTTTTCTAAAAAAATATTCTTTTGAAAGTGAGTTTTACAATCATCAACAAAAAACATAACTATATGAAGAATAAAAAAGAGGATTATATATAAATCCTTGAATTTCTGATCCATGTGGTTTATTTTTTAAAATACTTGTTATATTGAACAAGGAAACAATTTAATTTCTTTTTCTACCCATTTTACTAAATAGCAACAAGATTTGCAACATAAAATTTTCTGAAGAATTAAACTGAATATGACAAAGAGGAAAATGGAGAGATACATAGTTGGTATAAATATACTACAATAAATAATAAATTTCTAAGAACAACATGAGTAAAAAAATCAAGGAAATGCACAATATTTTGGGGTGGTAAGCTAATATTGTGCTAGTAGTGAGAGTTGGATAGACATAGTGCTCAACTGATAATCTCATAATGGTAATCAAGGAAAACCTATTTCAAATTGCACAGACCTCCTCCCTCCCCATCAAGCTTATGGGAAAATAGAGCCAAGCATCATGAAGGATGAGAAAGGTAGAAATGGGTTGAAATCTGTATCATGGCAGAAACTCCCAAACTGACAAGATCAGAAATTTATTTAAATATTTTAGTATTCCTACACTTCATTTAAGATTTAATTTTTGTTGTCACATAACTGAGTTCAGTAGATTCCAATAATCCACTTTTTTCATCTTTATTCATTATGAATGCTTATTTAGATTTGATCTTAGTATAACAGTTTGGTTTATCTTTTAATTTCATTTTTATTCCCAATTGCATATAGTTTTTAACATATGTTTTCTGACATCTTGCAATCCAAATTCTCTCCCTCTCTTCTTCCCTACCCCACAAGATAGCAAGTAATCTGAGATTGGTTATACGTGTTCTGTCATGCATATATTTCCATATTCATAATGTTGTGAAAGAAGATACATATCACCTGTACAAGAAGAAACTCACAAAGAAATAAAGGAAAAAATGGTATACTTTGATCTGTATTCAGACTCCATCAGTTCCTTTTATGGTAGCAGATAGTATTTTTCATCATGAGTCTCTTGAAGTTATCTTGGATATTTGCATTGCTAATAATAGTTGTCATTCATTGCTGATTTTTATAAAATAGTGTTGTTACATAATATAATGTTGCCCTGGTTCAGCCTATTTGTATGGACATAAAAAATAGTCCTTCCCCCCTTTGTTTGATCTCTTTCTGATTCTCATAAGACCTAATAGTAGTGTTGCTGCATCAAGAAGTATGCACAATTTTATAGCCTTTTGGTTGTAGTTCCAAATTGCTCTTCAGAATAGCTGGATAAGTTCATTCCACCAATAGTGTATTAGTGTCTCAATTTTCCCATATTCCCTCTAACTTTATTATTTTCCTTTTTTTGTCATATTAGTCAGTCTGAGAAGTATGAGGTGACACCTCAGAATTATTTTAATTTGCATTTCTCAAAACAATAGTAATTTCAAACAATTTTTCATATTTTTCATATTCAAAAATTTTCAAACATTTTCCCCTATAGGTAATATTAATTTCCTTATCTGAGAAATACTCGCTTATATCTTTTGGCCATTTTTCAATTGGGGAAAGATTCATATGCTTCTAAATTTGACTTAGTTCTATACATATTTAGGAAATGATATCTTTTCCTCACAAGTACATGCTTTGAAATTTTTTTCACACTTTGGTATTTCCCTTCTAATTTTGATTACATTGGCTTTATTTTTACAAGAACTTTTTAATTTAATGTAATCAAAATTATATTTTTATATCTCATAATTTTCTTTATGTCTGGTTTGGTCAAAAATTCTTCCCTTAGCCATAGGTCTAACAGGCAAATTGTTGCATAGTGCCCTAATTTACTTATGATTCATCCTTTATATGTAAATTATGTATCTGTTTTGACTTCACGTTTGTATAAAGTGTGAGATGTTGGCACAGCCCTATTTTCTGCCATATTGTTTTCCAAAACACTTAGTAGTTTTTTTTATTCATCAAATTGTGACAATAGACTTATTTGTCAAAGAGTGAGTTCTCCCAAAACCTTGAGTCTTTGTGTTTATCAAATATTACATTACTATGGGCATTGGCTACAGTGTGTTGTGTATCTAATCTTTTCCATTGAACTACTACTCAGTTTCTTAGCTAATACCACCAAGTTGTTTTGATGATTACCACTTTATACCAGAATGGTCTGGTACTGTGGACTATCTTGAGGTAGGGCTGGAAATTTATGCTAGGGCTTAGAACTTCAATGTGTGGATGTAGGGTGCTTTGCTGTTGGCTTAGGCACTGTATCGGGGGTCTCAAAGTTGGCTTGGGCCCAGGTTCAGAATCTGGAGCAATAAATGAGTGTTGGGTGGCTTGTACTCCTTGATATGGCTTTATTGTTTGTTTCACTCCCTTATCTTTCCAGTGAAATAGCCCCTTTTCACCTCCCTTCCAAATTGTTTTCTGTAGGAGAGTTGCTTCACTCTGTCCCCTTGTCAGTTCTCTCACTCTGGTATTCATTTTGAGGCATTATTTGGGGGTTTATTTCAGAGGATTCCCCTTTTTTCCTGAGAATACATTTTAAAAGGTCTAGTCATCTTTTGCTTTTCTTTGGAGGTATAACAGAGATTCTCCTAGTTGCAAGTTGATTTCTTTCTTTTTAGATAAATCTTATCTTAGTCTCTTTTTTTTTTTTCATTCTTTTCTTTGCCAATGAACAAGCTTCTATGATTCAGACTGATAAGTTTTGATATGTGAACTACCAAGTTCTTGCTGCTTCACAGACTTTCTTGATATTGATGTTATAGATTTTAGGGACATTTCTTGGGTGAGCCCAATTTGGAATACCTTTGATAAAATATCTTATGAATTCCATAAGCAAGATCATTTTGGCCCTATTTCTAAAATTTCATGGATATTTTCTTCACATCAATACACATAATATATTTGAATTTTTTGTTTTTATTCTTTATTTCATGATTTTTCCCATAATACCCACTCCACTAAGTGAGTGGGATTGCCTTACAAATCTCTGTCTTAAAGGCCAAATGTCTTAGTAATTAAGAACTTTTAAATGTTCTTTCAAAATTTCTGTCTTTTAATTTCATTATAATAAATACTCTTCCTTCTCTAGAGTCAAGGGTTTTGCCTGCCATTCTTAGTTTCAAAATGTTCACTGATTTATTAGTTTTTTCCATTATTTCTAAGCTGTCAAATATCTTGTTGATCTTTTAAAATTCTTATAATATCTCTCATTTCCTTCCCTGAATCTTCTTCTAGTGTAATGCAAGCTGGCTAACAGAAACTTTTTGCTTCTGTAATTTCTAACAGTCACAAAAAGTCAGTTAAATATCTTAGAATCTTCAGAAAGTCAGTTAGAACTTAAAGCTATAAATAGAGGTGAAGTTCCAACTGAGGAGGCTTTTGTCTTCTGGCTTTCACTGTGGCTGAAGGCCTTGGCTTTGGCCTAATTCCTTTGGCCTTGGCCTGTGCTTATTTTGTTTTGGGGAAATTTGGACCTATCTCATTTCTCTGAACCTCTCCCTGATCTCCCATCTCCATCCCTCCCCTTCCCTGATTTTCCTTTGGGTCCTGGGTGGAAGGGAGGGCTTGGTGATTGAACATTGTGAATTTTAGTTTCTTTAGATAATTAGATTATCCTCAAATAAGTTACCCCTAGATTCGATAAAGACTTTACTTAAAAGGCAGTCAAATCTTCCTGACTCAGAGAGCTGGACTCTGTGTCTAAAACTCTCCACGACCCATCCCCCACCCTCACCCCTCTCCCTAGCAGCAGTTAAAAAACCCTAAACCCCTCCCCGCTTCTGACTGACCCTGGTATTAATAAATCCCCTTGTTACCTATTCAAACTCTGTGGTGAGTCATTGTGTAGAAAATTAAGACAAGGGCTCAAGAAAAAGGAATCATTTTTCTTTTATTTCTTGAAAGACCTGGGGGCGTCCATCTTGACAGGAAGTACCCACCTTCAAGACTTCCTCCAGCCATCAGTTTGACTGGCAGGGAGGGGCCCTCTCAACTCCTCCCTCAAGAGACTGGAGAAACTAACAAGAGAAACCCTCCAGCCAAACCTAAACGTTTCTTACTGGCCCTGGTTTCCTCCCTGTATTCTCTGTCTCAAGCCTCTGGGAATAAACCTGTTTGAGCTGCCCTTTCCTACATAGCCCATTTCCCTTATCTCCTACATACCTTTCTGTACCTTCTTCCCTCCTCCAATCACCTTACAATCTCCTAATATTCCCCTTTATCCTTGCTCACACCCAATTTGCATTTTCATTTGACCCTACTCAGATTATTATATTTACTTATATATTTTTTTATAACACTAGTTCTTTTTTTAAGTTTCTTAACCTCTCTGCAAAGGGAACTCTTTTAGTGATTTTATTTTAATTTTTAAGGATCTTTATTGGAATAAATCTTTCTCCTTCTGAATATTTACTTCTGGAAATTTCTCAATTTAATCTCACAGTATTTTTATTGGTATTTGGCTCTTTCTTGTTTATCCATTTCTTTGATTTCTTCTGGTTTGGAGGTAAAAAATTCCTTGTAAGGATTTTTCCTTCCTCCTTGTTGTTGCATTTCATGTTATTTCAAAGTGATTAAAGAAAGCTGGGTTTGGTCATGACTACTCACTATATCACCTTAATGAGAGTCTTAAGATGGGTGTTTTAAATAGTATAATCAACCTAAGGAAGAAAAATATTAGATTAAAATTTGAAAAATCTGACTTTGATAGTAACTAGTAATGTGATGTGAGCAAGTCAGTTAAGCCCATCTGTGAAATGGAGATCTTAGTTTATTACTAAGCATGTTTTAACAAACCACAAACATTGATTAGATATCTTCTAAATGAAAGGAACTCTACATATACTCTGCTCTCAAATACATTAATATCTAATGGAAAAAAATGATATCGAGAATAATAACTACCACAAAAAAGAAAATGTGAGAAATGCAAAATAAGGATCAAGGAAAAATACTATGGGGGATATGAAAAAAGGAAAAATTCTACTACTGTGAGAATTACACTGCGGCAGATACCTGGATCGCTCACTTTTATTTTTCACTTTCTTTTAGCTCTCTTAGTCACAAGAAACACAAAGACCTTTTTTCATTTAAGTCCTGGACTTTGTTACAATTAAAAATGATAAAGACTGCTATAAATATAGAAATTAGAATTTTAATTAAAGCCATGCTGATAGGGATAAAATCATTAGGCCACGAGCCTGTAAGAATTCAAAACTGCCGCCTCCTCCATTATTGTTACCTCTCCTCTCTTCCCCTGCCTGCTAGTCAAGAGGGCCACTTCCTCCTCACCTAGGAGATTTAACCCCTCTCTTACATCATCATACTTCCTGTTTGCCATGTGGAATCATGGGAAATGTAGTTTCAAAGTCTATCACGTGTCCATAGAAAATATATATATATATACATTTAGATGGCATCTCCCAAATTCCAATTTTACAACTTGAAGTCAAAACTACTCTTCTTGCAAACAGCAAAATTTTGACATAGGGGAAACCTCCTGAACTCTGCCTATAAAGAATTCTTTGAACTAATATTTATTTCATTGTAGGGTCATTTTCTGCTTGTCTTTGTTGTGTCTCCTCGACCATTCATATATATCTACACTTGTAATTCTTTAAATTACTGTTATATCTCTACCGTTTCCAAAATTAATCTGTTCATAATGGGTTTCATTCAAGCAAATATCTATTAAATTTTCCATAATTTCATTAATAATTTTTCTTTCCTTACATATACACATACACATACACACACAAAATTCCCTTTCCTGATTTTTCAAGATTCCATATTAGGACCATCTCCAATAACCCATACCCATCTCTTCATTATTGTTATTATTTAGAGCCATTTCTATGGCAGAGAATAGACTTTTGCTCAGCATGTCACTGGATTGAAGAGATTGTGGTGGAAAATAAGGTTTAAGAAAACTCCGTGTGTTTATGTGTGTATATGTGTGTGTGTGTGTGTGTTTCTTTTTTTATATTTTTAAACCCTTAACTTCTGTGTATTAGTTCCTTGGTGGAAGAGTGGTAAGGGTAGGCAATGGGGGTCAAGTGATTTGCCCAAGGTCACACAGCTGGGAAGTGTCTGAGGCCGGATTTGAACCTAGGACCTCCGGTCTCTAGGCCTGGCTCTCAATCCACTGAGCTACCCAGCTGCCCTGTGTGTTTATTTCTAAGATTGGAGGAGGGTAGATTATGAAAAGGCTTCGAATACTAAAAAAAAATTCTTTCATATTTGTTCCTGGAAATGAAGATTATGTGGTTGCAACTGTACTTTTAAGGAAAATCTTTTTGGTGGTAGAATGAAGTATACATTAAGGTGGGAAAGAGACAAGACAGGCATGCCACAAGTAGGCTGTTGCAATAAATTTAATGTGATGAATACCTGCATCAGAGTGGTAATAGTAAGTATCAGAGGGGACCTATTCTAGAAATAGAATGCAAAGGAAAAATTGGCAGGCTTTAACAATAGATTGGATTTGGAGAGATGAGAGATGATGAGGAGTCAAGAATAATACCTGGAATCCTGGGGGCCTGGGAAGATGGTAGTATCCTCAATGATAACAAGAAAGATTGGAAAGAGGGAGAAATTAAGGAGAAAGATAACAAGTTTAGTTTTGGTCATGTTGAGTATAAGATGTCTTCTACTGGACATCCAGTTCAAGATGCCTGAAAGGCCTTCAAAGTCTTTTTTTCCTCTTTACATGTGTCTTTTGAAGAGTCTCAGGAACCACATGGGTCTCTAGTTCAAGGAGCTCTTTTTCCACCAACATTGTCCTTTACAAGGGTATGCAGCATGACATCTGCAACTTGTCAGTATTTTCCCCATCACTTAGGAACCATAGCTATGCAAATAAAACAGAAAGCAAAATGCCTCAGGGTTGCTTGGAAGTTTAGCTATACTCCACACAAATAGTGAGTTTCCTGTTTGTTGGTTGATTGATTAATTATACCACAAGAGGATTGTCAAGATTTTCTGGACATTTTCTGTCCTTATTGGAGTTCTTGAGAAAGAAACTTGAAAACTTAAACAATGAATCTCAATAGGGTGCAGCAACTTTGTCTCTTCTTAAACCCTCTGAAAATAGCTAGTTAGTAATAACTTAACTGGATTAAAAATATTATATTTATTCATTATGATGAAACATATATATATATACATAAATATATGCACACACATATATACAAATATATGCACCTAACTCTTGCCTTGTTCATATTGTCTGTATAAACTCTTTCATCTAATATATAACCAACTTCTCTCAATTCATCTAAATGTCTTCTCTTTAAAAGTTTCAGATTTCCAAAAGACTCATGATGAAAAATGCCATCAACCTCCTGAGAAAGCACTAATAGAGTCTGAATGCAGACAGGAGCATACTATATTTCACTTTCTTTCTTCATTTTTTGTTTTTAATTTTCTTCTTAAAAATGATTAATATAGAAAAATGTTTTACATAATTGCACATGTAAAATCTCTATCAGACTTTTTTACTATATCAAGGAAAGAGGTAGGAAAAGAGGGAAAGAATTGAATTTTAAAAATACCTTTAAAACTAAAAGAAATTATTTAAAAAGAGGGGGCTAAATGTGTTTTTAAGGGGGAGGTAGGGAGTGTGCCAGACCTAGATTCAGGAAGACATGGGTTTAAATTTGACCTCCAACATTTTGACCCTGGGCAAATCACTTCGCCCTAATTGATTAGCCCTTGCTGCTCTTCTGTCTTAGATCTGATACTAAAACAGAAGGTAAGGGTTTAAAAATTTTTAGAAAAATTAAAATATTATTAATACATTTTTAAGTTTGGGATTTTACTTAGAAAAAAAACAAACAGATGTGATGCCTCAAAGAGAACAAAAGAAAAAAAATTTAAAAATCAGTTAGTCAGGCAATCATTTATTTTACTTCTTTAGAGCTCGATATCAGTTTTCCTGATTTTTTTTTCAGAATAGATTGATTGTTGGTATTGTGAAGAAGCAGCCCAAAGCAGTTTCTACTCACTCACACACACACACACACACACACACACACACACACACACACACACACACACACAATTGATTCATTTTTCAACTTTTTGACCATCTTAAGTCAGTCAGACCAGTTGTGCAGGTAGATACAGGCTAAGAGCAGTGGAATGCTAGGAAAGAGTGTGGGAGGCAATTAAGTGTCATTAGAAGCAAACAGAACCTAATTTAACAGAATGACCAAGTGTGCTGTGGTCTTGAAAACATTTCCAAATGCAGGAACTAAACTTGATCTGTTAATTCCTTCTTCCCTTTAGGATGCATGTTTATTCAAAGACCAGATGGAGAGAGAAATCAGAGAAAGACTTTGGTCGACCCACATAAAACAGCATATTTGAGTGTGGGCATGAGGAGAGATGAGTTTTGGAAGGGTTTGGAGCCATTTGATGTGTGGAGATAGGCTCTGAAAAGTGGGAGAATGCTGACTTGATTTAATCTCTTCCAGTGAGGAGTTTTAAGAGAAGTCTTTAAAAAAAGAAAGCTCACTTACTAAGCACATATTTCTATGCTCTCATATCCTTGGTATTTTCCAGTATAATAAAAGTGGGGATTTCCAGGACTAGAGTTACTGGTTACTAAGGATAGGGAACCTGGTTGTTCAAGGAATGATCTGGACTCCCTCCCCCACTCTCAAAGGAAAACCTTGTTAAAAGCTGAAAATGTTTATAGAAACTGTTCTGTGGCCAGAATCCTGGCTGTGTATGCATTCTGTGTTTATATCTTTTCACACTTGTAACAGTAATTCTAACAATAGAACTTAGTAAGGCCTAAAGTGGGAATAACTAATGCCCAATGACCACAGACAAAGTAACACCTTACTGATTCTAAATACTTTTTCGGTGTCACTAACTTGATGGAACCCACATTGTCTGTCTCCCAAATTTCCCAAGGGCATTCATGGGATTCCTATGTTAGCGTTTTCAATCCTCACTTCAGTCTTGTCTGACTCTTCATAATCCCATTTAGGGTCTTCTTGAAAAAAAATACTGGAGACCTTTGCCATTTCCACCAAGCTCATTTTAGAGATAAGGAAACTGAGGCAAACATGGTGAAGTGACTTGCCCAGGGCAGCATTGTTAGTTAAGTATCTGAAGTTGATTTGAACTCAAATCTTCCTAACCCCAAGCTCAGAATTCTAATACACTGCCTCAAAGAGTCCAAAAGACTCTTTTGTGCCTTAAATGCTGCAGTATGAACAAAACTGAGAAAGCAACTCAGATTAAATTGAGGTTTCTAGAACCTGAGAAGAGAGATTCTCTTCCCCAACTCCTTCCATCTCTGGCTTGGCCTCCATCAGTCTGAGACCAAGTCCCAAATCAGAAACAGAGGCAACAGGAGAAAAAGACACTAGTTGGGGGCTAAGGACATGGAATTATAATAGAAAGGAACTTCCTGTTGGTTGCTAACATATCCATATGGCATGGCAGCAAAACAAGGCAAGATCAAAGAGCAGTACAAAGAAGAAGGGGAGGATTCAATCTCATAATTGTGCATGTGTATGAGCATAGAGTCGTCTGTAAGAATAACAGTAGAAACATGTTTTTGCAAGTGAAGTTCAATACAAGCCTGCTAATGGGGAAGTTAGACTGAACCTTAGGAAGAAATCAACTGTTTAACACAATGAAATAGACTTCATGAATGGCTCTATGGAATTTGCTACTCTGGGAAGCTGGAAATGGACCTGTCATTTTTAGGTTAGTGAGTTAACAGGAAGTCACTTTGTTTCTACCAAATAAAGATGCCATCTTTCTACAACCACTACATTGAATTTGGTGGCAGGTGTTAGTAAGCTAAAATTAAACCTGAAAAACTAAAATAGAGATTTGCTTCCCCTCCCCCACAAGTTCAGATCATGCTAACAGCTTAAGGTGAAAAGAGATTGCTAATTCTTTTATTTTATATAAGCTTTGGGGGCAAGCAATTCCTTGGATTTCATTTTCTTCCCAAAACTTTTTTCGTAAGAAAAAATTCCAAGCTTTAGTGCCAAGAGTTGTCCTTCTTTAAACCTTACTCTAGCATAGTCCTACCAAAACTACAGACTAAAGAAGTTAGCTTGATTTCAGAAAGTCAAAGGACAGTCTTAGGAATCAGAGAACTAGAGACTGAATATTTACTATCAGACACCATCAGCTTATTTTTATTAGGTGTCGGCTACCAGAGGAGAGTATGCCAGAGATAGAACATTCAAGAAAGGAAACCATTTAAAAAAAGAAAAAAATCTAACTGTCCAACAGACTATTTGTTTAAGACACCATTTTTAAAACACTAGAAACATGATGACAATTATGGGACTTTACCAAATTGAGTACAAATGCACTATTTACTATGTTTCCATTCCACATAGTACACAGAGTGACTGTGGCACAGTCCAAGGATCTAAATAATGTTGAAGTATGTTATTAGGTTGAATTTTAATACTTAGCAATTACATGGACTTTATGGTCGCAGAGTACTTTGCAGCTTTTAATTAGTCTATCACCATATTACTACTCTAGCCCCATTTTATAGGTGAGAAAACTGAGGCATGAAGGTTAAGTCATTTGCCCCAGGGTTACAGAGTAAATTAGTAGTAGAGTCCAAATTAGAACCAAAAGCAACTCACTAACTCTCTAACATAGTGCCAGGGCTCCTCAGGCCTAATGCCTCAATTTATCTTTTATTTCATGGCTGTCCTAAGATGACTGAATTTCTTTTAATTTGAGTATATGCAAGCAACATTTTATTACCAGACGTACTTTTTGGAGATGTGGCATTTTTGTTTAGTGTTTTCCTCAGTGTTGAGATTTGTTTGGGAAATTGCTTATAGATGAGTGTTAGAAATGGCATCAAATTCAAGGACTCAAGTTTAAGTAATGTGTATAAATCTCACAGGGAATATTTTAATTGGCCCTCATTAATAAGGAGAAAGAAGAGGAGAAAAGGAAAGAATGGAAGGAGAGACGGGGGGGGGAGAGAGAGAGAGAGAGAGAGAGA
>NC_058130.1:593505777-593596840 GCF_016433145.1 Gracilinanus agilis
CTCTCTAATATATATATATATATATATATATATACACACACACACATATATGTCTCTCTCTCTGTCTCTGTCTCTCTGTCTTGTTGTCTCTCTCTGTCTCTGTCTCTCTGTTTCTCTCTCTCTCTCTCTCTCTCTATATATATATATATATATATATACATATATATATACACACACACACATATATATGTCTCTCTCTCTCTCTCTCTCTCTCTCTCTCTCTCTCTCTCTCTCTCTCTCTCCCCTTTCCTCTCTTCCTCCCTCCCCTTGTCCCCCATAACTATTTTGGATTCACAAGCAAATACTACTTTAATTTGCATGAGCACCTCACTGCTAGTCTCAACCTAGAGAAGAGAGAAGAGAGTTAAAGAAGGCCAAATTTCATATACATTTTTTAAAAGTTTGTCATACCCGTTCTCAAGTTTTCTCCTTCTCTTGTTGCTGTTGTCAGCAGCTGGTGTGCCTGTCATGAGCTGAGCCTATGGCTCTAGCTCCTTAAATTTCAGCTAAATATGTTTGCAGTAGCTGCTCTAAACCAAAATTTTCCTGAAAGTCAAGCCTAGGCTCTGTTATTTACAGTAGCTACTCATGAGACCACCTCCCTCAAACCAAGGTCAATAAAGGTACCTTGTGAATGAAAAGCCTACTGAAGTGTGGTATTACTGGGTGTTACTTTGTTTTGTTTTATTTTATTTTAAGGGGGTTAAAAAAAGGAGGAAAAAAGGAAAAGAAAAGAAAACAAGAAAGAAAAAGAAAAGAAAAGACGTTCACTTTCACAAAAAAAAAAAAAAAAGGAAAGACTAACACCAGATTGTGATCATTTAGTTCCCTCTTTCTTGTCTGTACAGGTTCACAGGTTCTGGGAATGTTTACGTTCCTTTAGAATGCATAGGCAATCAAAGACTCTCTCCTTTAGGGCCTTTCTCCAGAAAATGCCTTGCCTCAAACCTTATATTACCTGCTTAAATGAATTTCAGGGAAAAAATTCAAAATAACTATGAAGCTTTGAGTTTTTAATTTCATGCACACACACATATAGTGTATCTATATATTATATATGAATACATATATAAGGAATATATGTGTTTATATATGAGAGAGAGAGAGAGAGAGAGAGAGAGAGAGAGAGAGAGAGAGAGAGAGATTGGGTAGGAAGTTGTTTTTTTGTTGTTGTTGAGTTTTTTTTTTTCCCTTTCCAGCTGCTTCCTTTCTCCACCCAAGCTTAGGGAATGGTTTCTACTCACAGATGAAGCTGGGATGAAGCTTGTCCTAACAGAGTACTGGGTGAAATAAAAACTCTTTCTTGGTGGCCCAGGCCTGCTTTTCAGATGATGTGAGATAGATCTATAGTGTATTATTAATGGTAACACACACATCTCACTTCACATCTTCAAAGGGTTTCAGGAACATTCATGTATTTGTTATGGGGAAGCAGCAGCAGCATCTTGGAGAATGTATCTTCCAGCCTTTTAGCAAGGTATTAGAAAACATGGTTCTTTCTTTTAATGAATGAAGCAAACCCTGGAAAAATGGAGCCAGAGTCCAACTGGAAGTGACTTTTTGTTAACCACAAATGTATCTGAAACCTATTATGTCTCATCTTCCAATTCTTTCAAACTCATGAAACTCTCTTGGAGACCAGTTATCTAGTCCCTAAGATCTGCAACTTAAGAAAAAAGAAATAAAAAAGAATAAAAGAAAAAGAAAACTGAAAGATTGAGAGAGAATCACTGATTTGGGATGAGGCCTGAGAATGAAATTGGAAACTCTTATCCTTTCCAGGATAGCTTTTAGAAAAGATTTTCCTTTAACTTTTTATAAGAAACAATTTAATTAGCAAACTAACCTTCTAGTAACAAAAGTTTCTTATTTTCCTTCCTCTTCTGAGTTACCATTCTACCTCCTTTTCAATTCAACATGGTCCTGCTGGTGCTCAAACTTTTGAGGTTTGCAGTTACAAACTTACATAGACACACACACACACACACACACACACACACACACACACACACACTGTATCACAGTTTTATATGGCTAAAGAATCCAATGCCCATAAGTTTAAAAGGATGATATGATGATTTAGAGAATAATAAACATAGGAGATATTGAACCATTTTTGTTTGATTCTAGGTCTTCCAGGTAAAGAAATCTATTAGTGAGACTAAGTAGAAGAGTAGGAAGAACACTGACCTGACAATCAGTAATCCAAAGTAGTTCTGATATTAATTATTGTATATGTGGCATATATACATAATATATGTATAATTTATGTTGCTACAATGAGTAATAGAATGAAAACACATTGAGGTCAGGAAATTTTATTTTTATCTTTATACCTGGCATAGTGTAGTTGATTAACAAATTTTTTTTATTAAAAAAAGCCATTTTATCATTCTGGATTTTATTTTTAAAATGGAAAGATTAGACAAAATCATTTCTAAATTTCCTTTAGTATGGGCTCATGGAGCAAATCTATTAAATGTTGATTGAATGACTATAACTAGCTAGAGAGTTATATGATTGGGTTTTTTTTCTCATATTTTCCTATTGTGGTACAAGTAGAATGCCTCAATGCCTAGTCATTTCCTTCTTCAAAATATAGGTTAAACCTTAAAATTGTAAAGAGGATTCCAGATAAAAGCAACCAAAGTAATTAAAGGCATAAAAAGAGATCATAGGACTTGGTGTGATTTATACTACTGAAAAGAAGCCTGAAAAGTAATTTTAATAATAAGAATGGAGGAATAGATAGAGGGCTCTCCTCCAAGCTAAGAAGACTGAATTTTAGTTCCTGATTCTGCTAAATCTACTGTCTATGTGACCCTGGTAAAATCACAAATCAGTGTTCTGGATCAGTCATCAGTAAGGACCCACCAGCAACATTTCCAAGTAAGGACAGAACCAGTCTAAAATTTAATTGATAACTAACTTAATTGTAAATTGAATTTCATTTTAAAATACAACAAAACATAGATAATATTACATTATTATGCAGGTGACAGGAATCTATATGTACAAATTAATGACCTTCATTTTAATTTGAGTTTGTACAACACTGATGCTCTAGGCAATTTTCTCAGACTATAAATTGAAGTTACCTACCTGCAGTATTATTATACTTTCCTTACCTGGGAGTTTGCTATGCTGATAAATTCTAGGTCCTGTCCTATTACCCCCCCACCCCCAAATGAAAAGCATGTCAGCTCTTTCCTATCTCTTTGGAAGACAAAGAAATAAATATCTTCTGCTCTGAGTATCACATTTTAAGTAGGTTATTGGCAAATATGAAGTCACCAAGAAGAAAGTAGGAACAACTGATAATACGACAGGAACCAGAGGTAACTAGATGATGTTTAAAATTATTTTGCTGTTATAATTTTCTTTTTGAGTGCTTGCTTTTTTTGAAAATTCTTGGGTTTAGTTTTAAATTGTTGATTATGAAGAACCTCAAGAAGTCATGTGTTTTGAGGAGGACACAAAGGACTACTTAGACCTGAAAAGAAACAACTTGGGACATGGTAACCCCTTACATAACTACAAGAATAACTAATGAAAATTTTGATCACTCAAATGGATAATTTTCCTACTCAAATATCTCCATGAATTCTCAGAGCATTTAGGACAAAATTCAAACCTATTAAACTGGCATTTAATGGCTTCATCCTCTGGATTCAAACTGTCTAGAGTGTCCCAAATGTCTTAGTGCTATTAAAGTTTAAAACTACAGTGGGGCTTTGGGGACACTGAAACTGGTGGCCTTTTTTCACTCAACTCGCTTCCCTGCTCTATATTTTCTAAACAAACTAAACTAACAGCTGTTCCCTAATCTCATTTTGACCTTTGCCACTCCTGATATTTTTCAAGCTTAAAAGTAATCTTTCTACTTATCTGCTTGTTGAAATTTCTTCTTTCCTTTTAAGATCTGACTCAGGTGCCACCTCCTTAGTGAAGATTTCTTTGATCGCTCCCCTACCCCACCACCTGAAAGTGATCTCTGCCTCTTTTAATTTCTTTTTGTAAATACATTTTTTCTTGATAGATTTCATTTTTATAAAACTTTCATATCCCACAATATTCTCCCTATTCTACCAAATCCCAAAGAGCCTTGCTTATAACAGAAAAAAAAACTAAAAGGAAAAAACAATCAATTTCCTCAAAATGCATCCATAGATTCAAAAAGTCTGATGTTATATCAGTGTCCCACAACAGTAAATCTACCACCTCTGCAAGGAAGTGGGACAAGGTATCTTCTTCTTTCCCTTTTTTGTATTCAAACTTCATCTTCTAATTTTGTAGGATTCTGTTTTGATTATTGAATTGGGGGTTGTTCCTTTCATTTACATCATGGTAGCCATTGTGAGCAATGTTTCTTTATTCTCCTTTCTTTACTTTACTTTAAATATCTGAGGCCAAATTTGAACTCAGATCTTCTTGACTAAGCCTAGCATTCTATCCACTGAGCCACTTAGCTTTGTCTAGCAACTTTTGCTTAGCTACTACCAATCAATGGATATCTAAGTTTGCTGTGTATGAAGCTTTTCTTCTCATCACTGACCTTTACATGCCCAGAAGAAGAATCTTTTCTTGTTAAATTGCCAACAGCATTTTTTCTATACCTCTTTTTCAGCCCTATCACACTATTCAATAATATACTTATTGGCTCATTTTCCCTTGTTCTGTGTAAACTTCTTGTGGGCAGGGGTTTACTTTTCATTTTCATACTCTCAGTATCTCCACCCATGCCAACTAAGAGGAGAAGTAAAGCAAGTTTCTCTGATAAAGGACTCATTTCTCAAAAATATAAGGAATGGAGCAGCCATTCCCCAATTGACTTATGGTCAAAGAACACAAATAGGCAGTTTTCAGGAACAATCAAAGCTATCAATAGTTAAGGAAAAAATGTTCTAATTAGATTAGAGAAATGTGGTCATGAAGAGTTAGAAAAGACTGAAAAACAACATTTTAACTACCAATAATAATAATAGATAACATTGGTGGCACAGATAATGAAGAAAACCTTTTTTAATGTGTGGAACTTGCCTTTCTAATGCATTTTTTTTTCTACCCAGCATCATTAGAATATAGTGACTGTTGTACCATCTTTTCATATTTCTACTCTACTCAAACTCTCCAGATGTTCCTTATTGCCTGTTGAATAAAAGTCTACTTTCCTTATTTGACATTCAAAGCCTTTCACAATCTGGTGCTAATTCTATTTCTCTAGTATTCTGGCATATTATTGCCCTCCACATATTGTATATTTTAGCCAAACGAGACTACTCCTCATTTTCTATAAACACTCCACACTTCTTTTTTATTAATGCCTCTGCTCAAGTGGTGATCTTTTCTTATAGTAATTCTCCTCTTTCATAGCATTGATGTTCTGCTTATTCTTTAATAATTTTTATTTTTAGAAAAAATTTCCCTGGTTACATAAGTCATGTTTTTACTTTACCCTTCACCCCCTTCAGCCCCTCCAACCCCCGACTCACCCTCTCCCCTGGCCATAGCTAATTCCCATTTTCTCTGGTGTGGTCAGTCAAGACTTATTTACACATTATTGATAGTTACATGGGTGTGGTCTTTTTAGGTCTACATCCCCAATCATGTTCTCATCAACCCAAGTGTCCACGCAGTTGTTTTTCTTCTGTTTTTCTACTCCTACAGTTCTTCCTCAGAATGTGGATAGTGTTCCTTTCCATAAATGCCTCCGAATTGTCCTGGGTCATTGCATTGCTGCTAGTACATATGTCCATTTCATTCGATTTTACCATAATATATCAGTCTCTGTGTACAATGTTCTTCTGGCTCTGCTCCTTTCACTTTGCATCAAATCCTGGAGGTCTTTCCAGTTCACATGGAATTCCTCCAGTTTATTATTCATTTGAGCACAATAGTATTCCATCACCAGCATATACCACAATTTGTTCAGCCATTCCCCAATTGAAGGGCATACCCTTGCTTTCCAGTTTTTTGCCACCACAAAGAGCGCTGCTATAAATATTTTTGTGCAAGTCTGTTTATCTATGATCTCTTTGGGGTACAAACCCAGCAATGGTATGCCTGGATCAATGGGCAGGCATTGTTTTATTGCTCTTTGGGCATAGTTCTAAATTGCCCTCCAGAATGGTTGGATCACTTCACAACTCCACCAGCAATGCATTAATGTCCCAATTTTGCTGCATCCCCTCCAACATTCATTACTTTCCCCTGATATCATTTTAGCCAATCTGCTAGGTGTGAGGTGATACCTCAGAGTTGTTTTGATTTGCATTTCTCTAATTATTAGAGATTTAGAACACTTTCTCATGTGCTTATTGATACTTTTGATTTCTTTATCTGAAAATTGCCTATTCATGTCCTTTGCCCATTTATTAATTGGGGAATGGCTTGATTTTTTATACAATTGACTTAGCTCCTTGTATATTTGAGTAATTAGACCTCTGTCAGAATTTTTTGTTATAAAGACTTTTTCCCAGTTTGTTGTTTCCCTTCTGATTTTGGTTGCATTGTTTTCCCTTGTACAAAACCTTTTTAATTTAATATAATCAAACTTATTTATTTTACATTTTGTAATTTTCTCTAACTCTTGTTTGGTTTTTAAATCTTTCCTTTCCTAGAGATCTGACAAGTATACTATTTTATGTTCACCTAATTTACTTATAGTTTCCTTCTTTATATTCAAGTCTTTCACCCATTCTGAAATTATCTTGGTGTATGGTATGAGATGTTGATCTAGACCTAATCTCTCCCATATTATTTTCCAATTTTCCTAGCAGTTTTTGTCAGATAGTGGATTTTTGTCCCAAAAGTTGGACTCTTTGGGTTTATCATACACTGTCTTGCTGACATCACTTACCCCAAGTCTATTTCACTGATCCTCCCTTCTATCTCTTAGCCAGTACCATATTGTTTTAATGACAGCTGCTTTAAAGTATAGCTTAATATCTGGTACTGCTAAGCCACCTTCCTTCACGGTTTTTTTCATTATTTCCCTTGATATTTTTGATCTTTTGTTCTTCCAAATAAATTTTGTTATAGTTTTTTCTAATGTAGTAAAAAATGTTTTTGGTAGTTTGATAGGTATGGCACTATATATGTAAATTAATTTGGGTAGAATGGTCATTTTTATTATGTTAGCTCGTCCTACCCATGAGCAATCAATGTTTTTCTAATTGTTTAGATCTAGTTTTATTTTTTTGGAAAGTGTTTTGTAGTTATGTTCATATAATTCCTGTATTTGTTTTGGTAGATAGATTCCTAAGAATTTTATATTGTCTAGGGTGATTTTAAATAGTGTTTCTCTTTCTACCTCTTGCTGCTCTAATATGTTGGAAATATATAGAAATGATGATTTATGTGCATTTATTTTGTATCCTGCAACTTTGCTAAAGTTGTTGATTATTTCTACTAGCTTTTTAGTTGATTCTCTAGGATTTTTTAAGTAGACCATCATATCGTCTGCAAAGAGTGATAGCTTAGTCTCCTCCTTGCCTATTTTAATACCTTCGATTTCTTTTTCTTCTCTAATTGCTACTGCTAGTGTTTCTAGTACTATGTTGAATAAAAGAGGTGATAATGGGCATCCTTGTTTCACACCTGATCTTATTGGAAAGGCTTCTAATTTATCCCCATTGCACATGATACTTGTTGATGGTTAAGATATATACTGTTTATTATTTTTAGAAAAGAACCTTCTATTCCTATACTTTCTAGTGTTTTCAGTAGGAATGGGTGTTGTATTTTGTCAAAGGCTTTTTCTGCATCTATTGAGATTATTATGTGGTTTTTGTTGGTTTGCGTGTTGATATGGTCAATTATGTGGATGGTTTTCCTAATGTTGAACCATCCTTGCATTCCTGGTATAAATCCCACCTGATCATGATGAATAACCCTCTTTATCACTCACTGGAGTCTTTTTGTTAGTATTCTATTTAAGATTTTTGCATCTATGTTCATTAAGGAGATTGGTCTGTAATTTTCTTTCTCTGTTTTTGATCTGCCTGGCTTTGGAATCAGTACCATATTTGTGTCATAAAAGGAGTTTGGTAAGATTCCTTCTTTGCTTATTATATCAAATAATTTGTATAGTATTGGGATTAATTGCTCTTTGAATGTTTGATAGAATTCACTTGTGAATTCATCAGGCCCTGGTGATTTTTTCTTAGGGAGTTCTTTAATGGCCTATTCAATTTCTTTTTCTGATATTGGATTATTTAAGTATTCTATTTCTTCTGCTGTTAATCTAGGCAATTTATATTATTGTAAATATTCATCCATATCACCTAGATTGTTAAATTTATTGCTACATAATTGGGCAAAATAGTTTTTAATGATTGCCTTAACTTCCTCTTCATTAGATGTGAGGTCTCCTTTTTCATCTTTGATACTATTAATTTGGTTTTCTTCTTTCCTTTTTTTAATTAGATTAACCAATACTTTGTCTATTTTTTCTGTTTTTTTTTTCAAAATACCAGCTTCTGGTCTTTTACTTTCAATTTTATTAATTTCTCCTTTGATTTTTAGTATTTCTAATTTAGTTTTCATCTGAGGATTTTTAATTTGTTCATTTTCTAGTTTTTTAAGTTGCATGTCCAATTCATTAACCTCTGCCCTCCCTAATTTGTTAATATATGCACTCAGTGATATAAATTTTCCTCTTAGAACTGCTTTGGCTGCATCCCATAAGTTTGGGTAAGATGTCTCATCATTGTTGCTGTCTTCAATGAAATTATTAATTGTTTCTGTGATTTATTCTTTCACTAAGTTATTTTGGAGAATCATATTATTTAATTTCCAATTAGTTTTTGGTTTGCCTCTCCATGTATTCTTACTAATAACTATTTTTATTGCATTATGATCTGAGAAGATTACATTTATTATTTCTCCTTTTTTGCATTTGTTTGCCATGTTTCTGTGCCCTATTACATGGTCTATCTTTGTGAATGTTCCATGTGCTGCTGAAAAGAAGGTGTATTCCTTTTTGTCTCTATTTATATTTCTCCAAATATCTATTAACTCAAATTTTTCTTGGGTTTTGTTCACCTCTCTTATCTCTTTCTTATTTATTTTTGGTTTGATTTATCTAGATCTGATAGGGGAAGATTCAGGTCCCCCACTAGTATGGTTTTGCTATCTATTTCATCCTTGAGCTCCACTAGCTTCTCCTTTAGAAATTTGGAAGCTATTCCATTTGGTGCATACATATTGAGTACTGATATTTCTTCATTGTTTATACTACCTTTTATTAGGATGTAGTAACCTTCCCTATCTCTTTTAACTTTATCTATTTTTACTTTGGCTCTGTCAGAGATCATGATAGCCACCCCTGCCTTCTTTTTCTCATTTGAAGCCCAAAAGATTTTGCTCCATCCTCTCATTTTCATTCTATGTCTGTCTGTCTGTCTAATATGTGTTTCTTGTAAACAACATATGGTTGGGTTTTGGTTTCTAATCCACTGTGCTATTTGCTTCCATTTTATGGGTGAGTTCATCCCATTCACATTCAGTGTTATAATTATCAACTCTGCATTCCCAGACATTTTGATTCTCTCTCCTAGTCCTATTCTTTCTTCTTTCACTGTTTCCTTCTATACCAGTATTTTGTTTTTAATCAGTTCCTATAATCCCCTCCCTTGTTTTACTTCCCTTTCTCCCCACTCCCTTCTTATTCCCCTCTTATTGTTCTTTAAAGCCACGAGGTGCTCCCCCTCAAGCCATCTCCCTCCCTTGTATTGCTTCCCTCCCCACCAGTCCCTTTGTTACCCTTCTACTTCTCTCTAGGGTGTGAATCAATTTTATGCCCCTATGGATCTGATTTTTCTTCTCTAAGTTGATTTCAATGCACTTAAGTATTGAATATTCCCTTTCTCTTACCTCTTTACCCTTACAGTGTATTGTTATTTTTCCCCTGTTGATCCCATGAGCTTCTTTATGGAATATAAATTTATTCCTTTTTGTTTGCTTTCCTTTTTTCTTATTGTTATCTTCTTCCCCCCAGTTTTGTATATATTTATACATAAATACATACATACACATATATATTTATATATCTCTTGACATTTCATCCTATGCAGTTAGTTCCCTCTATGTAAACTTCTTCTAGTTACCCTGTTGGTAATAATAATTTTTAATATTTGCCAATACCTTCTTTTCTTCTTAGGATATAAATTGATTGAATTTGTTGTGTCCCTTAAAGAAAAGAATTTTTTTCTCCTCCCCCCATTCTCTTAATTACCTTATGTTGATTCTCTTGCGTTCTGGGTTTGGGCAGCAAACTCTCTGTTTAAGTCTGATTTTTCTTGATGAATGTTTGGAAGTCCTCAATTTTATTAAATGACCATACTTTCCCCTGCAATAATATAGTTAGTCTTGCTGGATAGTTGATTCTTGGTTGTAGCCCCAGGTCTCTTGCTTTCCAGGAATATTGTGTTCTATGCCTTCCGGTCCTTCAATGTAGGTGCAGCCAGATCCTGTGTTATCCTAACTGTGGTTCCCTGATATCTGAATGACTTCTTTTTAGCAGCTTATAATATTTTTTCCTTGGTCTGGTAGTTTTTGAATCTGACTATATTATTCCTGGAAGTTGTCAGTTGTGGATTTAAATGTAGGAGGTGATCTGTGGATCCTGTCAATTTCCACTTTTCCTTCTTGTTCAAGAATTTCTGGGCAATTTTCTCTGATAATTTCTTGTAAAATGCTATCTAAACTTTTTCTTTTATCATGTTGTTCTGGTAAACCAATAATTCTTAAGTTATCTCTTCTAACTCTGTTCTCCAGATCTTTGGTTGAATCAATGAGGTGTTTCATATTCTCCTCAAATTTTTCATGTTTTTTATTTTGTTTAATATATTCTTGCTGCCTTGTGAAGTCATTTTCTTCTAGTTGTTGAGTTCTGTTTTTTAAAAGCTGAATTTCATCCCTGGCTTTTTGGTCATCCTTCTCTTTCTGGTCCAATTTTCTTTGTAGATCATCTTTTGCCTTCTTTGCTTCATTTTCAAGCTGGCCAATTCTGGCTTTTAATACTTTATTTTCTTGTTTTGCTCATGTATTTCCTTTTTCAAATTGTCTTCAGCCTCTCTTGATTGTTTTTTGAGTTCCTGAAGTTCTTGAATTAATTGAGTTTTAAATTCTTGAGTTAATTGAATTTTGAGATCTTCCAAAGCCTGTGTCCAGTTCACTGGAACTACTTCCTCTTCTTCTATTTCTGTTTCCTTTGCTCTCTTTTCACTTCTTTGAGAGAAGCTGTCAATTGTCATTTCTTTTCTCTTTTTCTGTTGCTCCCTCAAGTTTTTTCCCTTCTTTGTTCTGCTAATTTGAACAGATTTTTTTTTATTTAATGATCTTTGATGAAAGATCTTCCCCCCAGGGGTAAATTACTTTCTCTGCCCTTGGAAGACTTCTTGTCTGTCCAATTGTTGGGATTAAATCTGTATGGATTGGCTTAGTCTGCCCTGAGGCTAAAACCTCAAATCCTTGAGGGGAGGGAAAAACAAACAAACAAACAAACAAAAAAAGGTGGGGTGACAAGAAGGAGCATTTTTTGCTGAACTGAGCTCTCCAGCAGTGGGGTCCCCCTGCACTATCCACTGTGTTTGACCTGGTTTTCTTTCCTCTTGAAACCCTGCGTTCTCTATCTCGGTATGAGGAAGCCAAGCTGTCTGTGCTCTGGGGTTTGGCTCTCTCTAAGCCACCATCTTCTGGGTGTTTTTGCTGTGTTTCTCTGGTTTTCTCCTCCAGTGTCTGTGTTTGACTCCCTGAGTCCTGTGCCAGCAAGGCCCTCTCTCCCGACTGGTGCACCCACCAGCCCTGAGATTTCCCGGGCAGCTGGACACTCCACACAGCAAGTGGGGGAGGCGTCTTGGGATCCTGGGATTCCCCTTCTACGTCCTCAGTCCAGACATTTCAAGTATTGAAGCCTTTTTCTTGGCGTACCTCTTTAGTTGTGCTGCAGTAGGGTTCCCCCTGCTCTGTCCCATTCTTAGATTCGGTCCTCTTTCTTCTTGAAGCACATTGTTTTCTATCTTGGTGTGTAAGGGTGTGGAGGTTTTAAGATTCGCTCCGTCTATGCCATCTTACTGGAACTCTCCTGCTTATTCTTTAAATCCCACCTCACTTTGATGACCTATCAGGTAATTTTATTTGGACTATAGTTATTTGTGTAGAGAACATGTCTCTTAACTAAATGATAAGCTCCTCCAGGACAGATAATGTATTTTATCAAAAACATTATGTTTTATACTGGGGCTGGGGAATACAAGAGATCCTTTGAAAATGTTTCTTGAATTATACAATTTGCTCTTTTTCTAAACAGATCTTTGTAGACTGAAAAAAATTCCAAAATCTGTAAAGAATGTTAATTACAGTATTTTACAAAATGATGCCATAGATTTTTAGGAGTGGGAGAGAACTTTAGAGCCCATCTAGTTCAACTCCCTTATTTTTCTGTTGAGAAGATAAATTGTTTTACCAACTTGAGGATATTTATTCTCATTATATTAGTGGTTAATTCACATCTCTAATCCAGATTTACTGATATCCAATCTAATGTTTTTCCACTATGCATTCTCTCTCCTTCATATTGTACATATTGTATTTTTATACTCTTTTTTATATTCTTTTCCCAAAGATATTATAAACTATTCATGGATATGGATCTCCCACCTCATAATTCCACCAAAACATCCTCTAGCAGAGAACAAAAGAGAAACTATCCATTTTCTCTATAAAGACTTGCTGAGTATAACTTACTACTTGTTGAGAGTTCCTCCAAGGTTCTTGGTTTATACTTTTCATCCTCTACCTCCTGAGGTTACCAGAAAAACACTCCTCTCTAGTCTTCCAGGAGACAATTGAGTAAACCCATTTATCTGGGAGTTTAGGAATAGGATGATGCCACTATAATGAAATTAAGAGAGAAAGGAGGCCAATGATATAACTTGTTCTATAAAACTGTGAAGCCTTTTTAAATTATATCTTTTCATATTCTTTATCCTAATAATCTGAGTATATCCTACACTTAAATATTTCCCTTTCATTTTCTTCAAAGGCTTTTAACTATCTCCTAACTTGAACAACCCATATAAAGGGTCCTTAAAGCATATCTGTCAATATATGCAGATTCAGTAAGCTACATTTTCATGATACTGTTCAGTGGCACAGTGGATAGATAGTAGACCTGAGGCAAGAAAGACCTGTGTTTAAGTCTAGTCTTAGTCACTTTCTAGCTGTTTGACCCTGAGTACATCACTCAACCTCATTCTGCTTCCATTCCTTTATCTGTAAAATGAGGATAATAATAGTACCCACTTCTGAGTGTTATTATGAGAATTAAATGAGATAATAGTTCCAAAGTTCTTTATAATTTTTAAATCAGTATATACATTCTAGTTACCATTCTTTGAGGAATGATAGCATATTAAGGCATACCAGTATAATTCCTAGTATAATTCCTCTAATCTTGAACCAAAAAGTAATACACAGGAAGTATACCAATTAAAATAATAACAAGATGGTGAGGCAAAAAGAGTAGAGTTTATATAATATATAGTTTTCTGAAAGAACACAGAGCTGTGAAGGGATGAAGGGAAGGTAGATAGGAAGGTAGGAGGAAGGATGGAGGATGGATGTGAGAAAGGAGAGAGGAAGGGAGAGGAAGGGAAACGAAGGTAGAGGTCCCTAACCCTGGCAGGGGGAAACTGACCAGAGCCCTTTGGGGCTCAAATAAAAGATCATAGAGCAATTTGGGGCTTAGAATAGCTAGATTTTATTTTAATTAGAAAAGGGAAGGTCTAGGGAAAACAAGAAGGTAGATAGAAGGGGGGAAAGGCTCTGCAGGGTCCAGCATAGAGAGAGTCAACCAGCCTCCAGGCTCGAAAGTCTCCAGGGTAGAGAGAGCTAAAAGGTGCCAACAAGCTCTCTCTTATACTTTCTCCAACACCTCCAACAGAGGAAGCGGGAGATGTCGGGGGAAGTTGTAGCAGTGAGCCCTGAGAGATGTAGTCTCCCAGGGCTTAGAATAATTTTAAATGAACAGGGCTGACTTGAAAATTATCGGAGAGACTCAAAATAAAGAAATAAATGTTTGAGGAGACTAGGTAAGATTATCATTCAAAGTAGGAATAATATCCTGTAATATTAAATGAAACAAAATCCCCTAATAAGAAACAAACAAACAAACAAACTCAACTAATTCTATGTATTCCTCTCAAATAACAGATCAATAGCCTGAAACTCCATAATTGTTGTTGTTGTTTTTAAGAAAAGAGGCAAGTTAAATGGAAATAAAGATGCAGATTAGAATGAAAATTAGTGTGGAAAGTGAAGCTCTTATGAACAAATGAAAAACAAAAATGTTGGCTATTTAAAGCAAATAATAGAGAATATCTTTGAGACAGCAAAAGTTTAGACATGGTAAGGAAAAATAAAGGTATGAAGAAAAAGTATCCAAAGAGTTAATGAAAAAATAACACTGAAAAATCATGAATATTATACAACTTAAAGCTTCCAACTTTGAAGATAAGATACTCTAGGATAAATTTGAGTATTATAGGCCATTCAGAAAAACATGAGAAGTAAAAAGCATCAACACATATGGAGTAAACGCCTATATAAAAAAATAAAAGGAAATTAAAAAACAGATCACAAATTACTGATTGAGGAAATATATGACAGAGATCACTGACAGAGAAATGCCAAGTTTCAATCACCAAGAAATATTGTGGTTAAGTTTCAGAATTTCAGTGTCAAAAAACAAATATGTAAAGCAACCAAGTAAAATACCTTTAACTGTCAAAGGTATCAATTGGCATAATTCAGGAGTATCCCTTTACTAGAAACAACAAAAGGAAAGAGAGATTGTAATGCAATATTACAAAAGGCAAAAGGGATTGCATTTCATTCTCTCCAATACCATCCTGACAAATCCAGTCTACTCAACAATGAAAATAGAAACAACTTGAATTATAGCAGGACATTAAAGCCATTTTTCCAAAAGAATCCAAAGGTAAGTAAGCTATTCTTCAAATAAACATTTCAAATGAAACAATTACAACAAAAGTAAATAAGAAAAAAATAAGAAAAATATTGAAATCAAATCTCTCATGATTCTAAAATTAAATAATGCTATTGCTGAAAATCATTACATACATTTGGTCAAAAGAGTGGTCATGTAGGAGTGAAATAATCTAAGGAAATACTCAAATGGAAATTTTTAAAAATAAGGATAAAGGAGTGAGAAATAACTGGTGGGAACCTGAAGAGAGGGA
Source organism: Gracilinanus agilis (assembly GCF_016433145.1). Classification (NCBI taxonomy): domain Eukaryota; kingdom Metazoa; phylum Chordata; class Mammalia; order Didelphimorphia; family Didelphidae; genus Gracilinanus; species Gracilinanus agilis. Next base: position 593,521,044 of record NC_058130.1, read on the forward strand.
AATTTAGAGAGAAAATTAACAAGGAAACAAGATCAAATGTAGTATCTACTCTCCTTAGGATAGATAAGAGATAAATGAAAGGACATTGAATATCATGAGGTTCCATAATTTCAGAAACAATGCTATAGTACTTCCTTTAAGAATTGAGTCCTGATATAGTAAGACATCAGAAAAAAAAACACCTCTCAAAAAAGAACTAACTAAAAAACAAACCAAAAGAAATAAAAGAATGTGAAGGAAGAAGTGGGCATGATTGGAAATCATGCCAACAGATTAATGGGTCAGAGAAAAGAACAAAACTTTTGTCCTCTATAAACTCTACTTCATATAAACTGTATAGGGAGAATGAACATGCACATGTACACACATCTCCAAGCATATAGTCCATGAATAGGACACTAGATTTGAGAATTGACTAATAAGGAAAAGAAATGAGTGTAAAGAAGCATATTTACAAAACTTTGTGCCCTATCACCTCTATATATTTTCTTCTGCCATGTCTGGAATGCATTCCCTCCACTTTTCTTTCCATTATAGTTTTTTTTCTTCCTACAAAGTTTTTTGAATTGAATAGATCTCAGGTGCCATCTTCTCCTTAAATCATTCTCTGTCCCTCCTAGATGAAAATGGGCTCTTTCTTCTCAAAAGAGTACTTCATCTGGATTCTCTCCTTTGGGCCCATTACAAAATACCTTGTATTATACTTATTTAACATAGTCAAATATCACTTGTTTACAATTAGAACAGGCTATATAGTCATCTTGTCCAACTTCAACATTTTATAGATGATAAAACTGAAACAAAGATATCTAGTAATTTGACTCATAGTCACACAGGCATTAAATTGCAAAAGCCAAAATTCAAATCTAGGTCCATTTATTTTCAATTTAGTGGCCTCTCCTCTCCACCACATTCTTTTACTCCTGAAGAATCACAAGGGATATTTTGAGTACAAAATTATATCCACCAACATTACTGTTTTATTTAAATTTCCTTTAAAATTTCATAAGTTCCTTGAGGATAGAGACCACATTGTTTTACATCATGGTATCCCCAGCATAATAAGTATCTAACTCAATATTGTTCAGTAGAATTGTTGAATGAAACCACTGAGTTTGGCTGAAAAATGGGTGCCCATCACGTTCAACCAGTCCTTTAGCCATCATACCATTGGGCAATAGGACTAATATCAATTAACCAATTCATAATTAGCATTATGGAATCAACTCAACAGTGAGTTATTCTGAAGACACCTAGTAAGAACTAAGCAAGTGAGAAGTTCAGGATCCAGCAGAAATGTTCTATCATCCTGTTATTCTTTTACTGACACTACTGCACTGGTCATGTAACCTTTAAGTCTAAATAAAGCCTGTTCTCTCTTTCCCTAAAGCTTACATTCTCTTACCACACAAAAAAACTAAGAGAAGTAACTTTAGTAAGGCTAAGAAGGAAAATAAATAGCAAAGCAAAGTGTTGAGCCTGGTCATTACCAGAACTCAAAGAGGTACAAGAGGGTCTATTTCTTTTTTTAATTTTATGGTTGCTTATAATTAACACCTGACCAAAGCATGTTTATGTGCAACAAAGGAGTGCTCTGGAGGTGATTATTAAAAGGAATAGTGGACAAGGCAAGAGTCAAGAGGCTAACATTGCTTCAGTTTCCATGAGCTTATTTGGCAATGACATTGCTAAAATATAACCCTGAACTTAGGAAAAAATAAATGACAGAAAAAAGAAAAATACTAGGGAGGTTTTGTTTCTGCAAATGCCTAGGACAAAGCATATGTTTCCATTTAATACTGGATAAGCTCCAACTGATGCCTAGATTCTTATCAAAATGTTTACTTTTGTGTGGGATCTTTTTAAAAGTTGGGCATTATGGAACCATGGTTTCAGCTCCACAGTTCAAAGTCAATGCCAGCTTTCCATGATAAGCCTTAGTTTCACATCCCCTCTTCCAAATACCACCCCCCACCAAAATTTTATTTTTTTATTTTTTCAGCCTGAAAATGTTCATGCTTGGTTAAAGGCCAAAAGAGTAGTTGCTGGAAAGTTTAAAGAAATGCACCCAAACAATTTCCAAGGTATGAAATCCTGAAAAATTGCAAACATATTTCAAAGGGAGAAACTATACCAAACATATTGGGATCATTTAAAAAACAACAGACTCCCAATGAGATTTTGAAAGGGTATTATTGAGTAAACTTTCCCAGGAATACTTTAAGTATAAAAAAATCCACTAACTACAGTTTTTTAATGTTTTTATTATCCTATAAAAATCAAAAGACTAACAAAATATATATTCATTGATTACAATGAAAAATGTTTGTGTGTGTATATACACATACACATATGTGTGTATCTCACATTAAAGAACAGACAAGAACTTGAAGTAATTATAGAATGACATAGTGGACAGGATGTTTGACACAGATTTGAGAAAACCTGCTTCAAATTCCGACTGATATTTAGTAGCTGTGTGATCCTAGGCAAGAAATTTAACCTTTGTATGCCTCAGGCAACTCTCCAGGACTTATCTACTAGCTTGTGTTCAGGTCTGGACATCACAGTTCATGAAAAACATTGTAAAGCTGGAATACTTTCTAAATCAAGGTAATCGTGGACTCAAAACCAAGGAAGGCCCAAAATATGTCACTTAACATACCATTCCTGACACATGTTTAATGAACTAAATTTAGTAAAAATAGTTTGAAGGAACTGAGTTTCTTTAGTCTAGAGAAGAGAAGATGCAGGTTTGGGAACACCAGATAATTTTTTATGAGAAATATATGAAAGGCCATAATATGGAAGAGGAATTAGAACTCAGTCTTTAATGACCCCAGAAGAAAGAATCAGAACATTGAGTGGAATTGCAAAAAGTAAAATTTTTATTCGATATCAGAAAAACCTTCCTAGCAATTACAACTCTCTATAAGAGGAATGGGCTGCCTTGAAAGATTGTGGGTTGTTCCTCTTTAATAGAGGTCTCCAAGGACTGGCTAGATGGTCATCTCTTGGACATGTTATACTGGACATTTTGGGGAGACACCGGTATTCTCTTTCAGGTATCAGATGTACTAGCTGGTTTGCTGAGATGCCTTCCCTCTCTGACCTTGACTGATTCTATAGAGTCAAAGACAAGGTAAGATGTATGGGGATCCTACATTGCAAACTTAAGGAGAATTCAATATTCTGATTCTTTTAGAGTTCTAAACAAATAGAATTTTTCAAAAAGACTGAAATATTATAGTTATGCTATGAAAAGTAAAATGTGAATAATATTAAGATCTTTAACCAAGTCAGTATAATTAAAATCATTTGCATCTTTGTGAATGAGATAATCATAAACACAAAAGTGGAAATGTGTGTACAGAAATATCATTTCACTCATATGAACTCTGTGAAACTTTCTTAATTTTCAATATTATTCCTTTATAATGATAATCTACCACATCTGAACAAAATAGCCACTACTTCTTAAAATCTAATCTATTCTCTTATAATGGTGGAGGCAAAAGCATAATGAGGAGGAAACCAGAATCCATCAATGTAGTTATATGATCCTAAGCATGTCACACTCTTGTCTGGGTCTCAATTTTTCGTCTACAAAGTAGAGAAAATAACATCTGACAAAGCACTATAAGGATTATATGAATTAATCATGTAAACGTGCTTTAAAAATATGACTGAACAAATAAAAAAGATATTAAGATTGAGAAACTAGTATTGCTACACAGATATTCTATGTAATCTTATATCAGCATCTCCACAATCCTGTAGGTTATAGAGAATTCAGGTACCATTGTCCCCATTTTACAGGTGAAGAAAATGAGGCCCAGAAAAAGTAAAAAGGATTTGTTCATGATCATATAGTTGGTAACTGCCAGAGCCAAGATTAAAAAATATTATCACTTGCTTCAATTTCGGTTCTCTTCTCTAAGCATCCTTATGTTTCATTTGTATAAGCAGTAAGAATTTTTTTGACTAACAAATCTCACATCCTCTCTTTTTAGAGTGGTGTCACTAAACTCTTTTTTCCTATCTGCAAGGAGCATTGGCTATTGCTAAATACTATAGAACATATGGCCAGGTATTATTTTTTGCTAGGTTTAATAGATTAGTATTTTTCTTTCTTGCCACACCCTATGTATTTCTGCTACATAAAGATCTTACATAAAAATAAATGACTCCCACATGTAAGATAAGGAAGCCATATGCAAATTGAATAAGGTTCATGAGTTATATTTGTCATGAGAACATTAATTTTTCCTTTTCTTATTTTGGAATAAATGAAAAGAAAACCTGCTGCTATTCCCTCTCATTCTATTAGTAGTTATATGTGTATACTTGGTGCAACTTGCTTTAGTCCCACTACAGATAGTACCTACTACATGTGAACACTTTTATCCAAAACTTCCGGGCAGCATTAAAAGGTCTGTACTTGGTTCCCATTTATTCATACCCCCATTTTTGGTGACCCAAACATAATCTACCAAATCTTGGACTGTTGTTTTTTTCTCTTCTTAATAGTATTCACTCCATTGCCAGAGACCAATGGAGAGAATGGTTTTGCTTTTTTGGTTTGGGAGTTTTTTTCAAATTGTTCTTGTTAGAGGTTTTATCAGAGAATAGTCCTGAGTAGCATGGGGATTTCCTAAGAAGCAAAGTCCAAGATTACTTCTCAAAACACACTGAGACTATGCCTTCTCCATTACTTGGACTTATAGATAGTACAAGTCTGATAAAGAGAGGTTTGACTACTTAGCCACCCTAAGTTCTTGATCCATTTCTTTTTTGGGGGAATGTGAGCCTTCAGTAAACTGCATAAGGCTATATATTCCAGTCTGGGTCTCTGGGATATGGTGGTCTCACAAGAACTTTGGAAAGTTGCTTAATGGCAACACCAGGTTTCTTTCCCTTATCAAGGAAAACTTAAACCACAAGGAAGCGTTATGTGTCTCAAGGAATTTTGGCTTTTAGAGAAAGGTGTGGTCTTCAGAGAAGCAGTAGAATTATATTTATTGCTTATAAGGAATACTGTTAAGTCCTTTCCATCTTTTCTAGATTTTTTGAGATGTGAATTAGAGGCTGCTCTATATCTTCTATCTGCATTGTTTCTTCAAGTATTTGAACAGTATCAGAGGCACACTATCCACAACTTTGCAGTCAGAAACCCAAGCAATATTTGAGCTCTTTTTGGAGAGAGACTAATAGTAACTCTGGATAAAAAAATAATACAAATCAAAGAGAGTGAATTGGACATTGTCCTCAAGATAGACTTCAATCTGTACAAACTGAAAACTTTAGATGGTAGGACCCGGGATTCACTTATAAAGATTTTGATACAAAATTTATTTCATTTGTTTCAATTGATTTATAGTCTGGAACAGAATTAGACAATTATGAGATCTGAGCTGTGTGTGTGTGTGTGTGTGTGTGTGTGTGTACTTACATAAAATATTGTAAGAAACCATATTTATATTAAACTATTACATAGCATGGTTGGACACTATCTTTTTTGTTAATAACATCATCTAATTAACATATATGCTTATGTTTATACAATATATATTCTAATTGTTCCTTAATCCCTACTCATTTTTTTCACATTCTTAGCTACTCTCTTCTCCCTTGCTTATTACTTAGACCTATCATTAATAACCCAATATTGCTTAAGGACATTGATAGAAATAAGTGTAAAAACACACTTAATCTCTTTTTAAGACAGAAGTATCTTTTAAGCTGAGAATTCAGAACTTAATAAAGACTGCAATACAGAATGACTCAAGCACCTAGATGATATCTATATTAAGGCTAAGGAATTAACTTATGGCTTCTACATTGATTGAGATGTTTACTAAGCCTAACACAAAAAATATAAATGGAACTGGTGAAACAAACTCGTAAACACTTTTTGTTGATGTTCAGTTGTTCCATTCAAGTCCAGCACTTAGTAACCCGATATGTGTTTTTTGTTTTTTTGGTTGTTTTTGCAAAGATATTAGAGTGGTTTGCCATTTCCTTCTCAAGCCATTTTACAGATGAGGAAACTGAGGCAAACAGGATCAGACTTGCCCAGGTCACACAGCTAGTAAGTGACTAAGTTCAGTTTTGAAATCAGAAAGATGAGTCTTCCTGACTTCAGACCTAGCACTGTGCCACCTGCTGTCTCAATGTGAATATAATTGTAAATGTAATTTAATTTACCAAAGTCTATATAATCAAGGGAGGAGTCATTTTATATAATTATATAACACAACTAAAGGTATAGCCTGCTATTTGAATTCTTTTATGTGCTAATTCTCCATTAATAAGAAAGTTTTATTATTCAACGTTATTGCAATTTTGAATTTGCAGATTATTCCTCATTCACCATGGATGCTACCTGGTCTTCATCCTTCCCCTTATTTTCCACTAGCTATTATATAGCAAAGGTAGCTCATTTACCATTGTCTCTGCTGGAAATGTAGCATTTCCTTTATGGATGGAAGATAATATGTCCACAGCAGCACCTGTTGCAATCTTTCTTTTCTTTAATGGCCAGCTCCTATGGATTGTTCTCCAAAAAGACTTTTGTGATGTCTCTTCTTAGAGTGACCTCTTCTTTGAATGTTACAAAATGTTACTAGAGTGCCCTGTCCTCTACATATTTCATTTTTAAGAACAGGTAAGTGTATACATATCATTTCACTACTAGAATTGAAGCTTCTTGGGGGCAGAGATTGTGTTGTTCCTCATTGTTTAAATTTTATTCTCAGTGACTGGCATAGCACTTTGCAGATAGAAGGTGTTTAATAAATGTTTTGTGAATTAAATTCCAATAATTAATGTACATAATAATGATTGTGAGACACTGTAAGATCTTGAAATACCATCTGGACCCTGAAAGAGAATCAGTTAGGTTCATCATCCTTTAACAATTAAAGGTATAGCCTGCTATTTGAATTCTTTTATGTGCTAATTCTCCATTAATAAGAAAGTTTTATTATTAATAAAAAGTATACCTCAGTACCTAATCATGTCATGTAATCATTTCCTATCCATATTTACAGTTTCTCACAAAGTATAACTATCAAATTTCTAGCTTAGTGAAATTTGGAGCTCATTCTATTTAAAAATGTTTAACCCTGGGGCAGCTGGGTGGCTCAGTGGATTGAGAGCCATGCCTAGAGATGCGAGATCCTGGGTGCAAATCTAGCCTCAGACACTTCTCAGCTGTGTGATCCTGGGCAAGTCACTTAACCCCCATTGCCTAGCCCTTACCACTCTTCTGCCTTAGAACCAATAGCTAGTATTGATTCTAAGACGGAAGGTAAGAGTTTTAAAAAAATATTTAACCCTTCACAAATCAGACATAAAATGCAGCTTTTCATGTTGAAGTCAACTATGCTGGATAGAGCTGAAGCTAAAGTTACTTAGTGAAATCTGAAATAAAGAAATATCCAGACTAAAATGTGTTTTAAGTATCTCCCCAATGGAATAATTTTAAAAGCTTTATCTACATATATGGATATTTTCCATGCTTTTAGTTCCTAAGCAAGAAGAATTCTGCCTAATATGGATTTAAATGAGCATATGTGCTCATAATAAAGATGAATAAGTCACAGTTAATTCATACTCATAATGTTATTATATGGCAATGTTAACTATTATACTGATTATTCTCCAGGCTGTACTTTGGACTCCACTAGGCTCACTCGATAGATACTCTTTCTCTCTTTATATTTCTTTTCTATGGTGTCTTATCCCATTAGAATGTAAGCTTCTTAAGGTCAGGAACTCTTTTCCTCCTTGTATTTATATTCCTAACACTTAGCTTAATCCCTGGAATATAGTGAATATGTATGTTCATTGACTTGTTGGTTGGTTTTTAAAATGTATTGGGTAAATCATCTTTTCTAAAAGTTCATTTATATCAAAATAGCCGACCTGTGTCCTACAAAAAAAACACTATGCAGATTTCCTTTTAAAAATAGTTATTTTATAAGTTCATTTCAAAAAAAGCTTCCTTTTTTTTTCTTCCATACTCAAAGCCCGAAAGACAGGAGAACCAGAGGAAAATGTAGGGGAAATTGCTCTCCAAGAGGAAACACATTCTCAAGTTGGGCAAATTGTAGTCAAAGCAGCAAATTCTCTCAGCTTGGAAGAAACTAAATGATTGTACATTTGTACTCTTGAAAATTGCATCCACTTCTTCAAGTGGACATTAATATTATTACAACTATGGCTACTCACAATAGCATAGTTTTTTAAACCTTGCAGGGTACTTACAAAATCTTCCTAGGGTGTTATTTTAGGATGCTACTCAAATATTTCTGCTTCTCCAGTCCTCTGACAAATGCCCTTCACTTGCCATAGCAACATCCCCTTGTTGTAGGACTAGCACCTCAGGTGTGAGGGTGGGCTGAGATCTTTTCAGGACTACTCATCCACCATTGATCCAGCTCTCACTTGTGGCTCTAAGATGCTATAGCACGTTCAGTGGGCACACTCCAGTAAAAATGTCAGCAGATGGGCTAAGCCAGGTTGAGGATAACCGACAGTGATTAAACCCATCAGTGAGCTAAGGGGATGTCTGCCTGAAGTATGTGAAGACTTGTTCAGAGGAACGGACGGATGAGAATAATTTGTTCCAACAGCCATGAAGGCGGCTAAAGCAGGAGCTGTGAAGTGCTTGGAACTTATTCAGGCATCAGACACCTGGGATATCCACTATATCCCAGCCATCAACAGTCAGCTTAACTTTTGTCCTCTCCCTGGACTTTAATAATTGTAAGAGTGAAGCTCACAACTTTTTGCAACTCTGCCTCATTTAAATCTAATTCAAGCACAAATCAAGGCATCACCCTGTGATGTCATTGGTCCTCTTCAAAAATGAAGGTCAGACAATAACAGTATCTGCAATTAATTTACTAAAATCACATACTGCTATTTTAGCTGATGACAGAAAAAGAAAGACAGCTTCCAAAACAAGGAAAACTCTGGTTTGGGGACCAAGATGACCATTTCCAAGGTTTAAATGTAACAGACTCTGGTGAAATAAAACAATCTCCAAAAAAATCATGCTGTTTTGTTCGATTCACTTAGTTGACTTCCTAAATCTCCCACTGCAATATCCAGATTGCTCAAATTCCAATTTATAAAAACAGCTCTGTGAAAAGCCTTAGCCATTTGAGTATAGTTTAGAATTTTCTGAATTCACTTTATTCATACCAGAGGTATATCCAATTCATTTGTAAGTGGAAGCAATGCTCTTTTTAAACCTTCTAACTAACTAGTTTGGAGTGATATGTCTAGCCTGGAGCTATGTAGATCTGATCAGAATATCCCATGGATTACTGAGATGGCTTCTCTCAGTGGGGCTATAAGGTTTCTCTAATTCTGATGCACCTTCCACAGTGAGGTAAATGTCTCCAAGTAATTCTTTCAATGAAGTTGCTCATTTGCTTACAAATTTCTTCCTGCTCATAAACACAATCAACAAAATTAGGAAAGCTTTAGAGGGTTTGACTTTTCTTCATTTTACTGTTGAGTTGAGGGTAGGGGGTGGGAGTTGGGGTACAGAATAGTGGAGAGAATCTTGAAATTGCAACTATAAACACCTAGATACAGATCCTGGAAAAATATATATTTTTTCCATTTATCAGTTTATCCTGCCATTTTTTTAAACTGTGTGATCTGGGAAAAGTCTAACCTCTGCCTTAACCTTTGCCTTTCAGCTTTAGTTGCCTCATCAATAAAATGGGAATAATAATAACTAGTCTCTCCCTCTCAGGATTGCTTTGAAGTTCAAATGTGCATAAAGTCCTTAGTAAAACTGAAAAAAATACATATATATAATGTAGATATGTACACATCTATGCATACATATATGTATTTGCAAGCTATCATTTCATATCTCAAGTTATAGTGAGATATGATCAGAATAGTGGCTGCAATGTGGCTACATATAATTAAAAAATTAACCAATCCACTCTTTTGTATTTCTTTCAAAACATCAAGTTTTTGTCATGAGGTAATATGTGCATCTAGCATCTAGATTTTGTGCACAAAATATATGAGAACATAGAAAGACCAAGAAAATATGCAAGTTATCTGGAAAATGAATAGCTTCATGCAAATTACCTACTACTATCCATATCCACAGATACTCTTTGAATGTACTAGGTGAGATCATTCTACAGGTGTGCTTTACTTTATGTAGCAGATGTTAGTAATTGTGTTTGAATTAAATTTTTTCATGTCAGCTCATTTAAATACACTAGGGAAACTTGTTATAAAAGAGAGCTATTGTGAATCCTACTATAAAGTGAGTAGTTTTTGTTTCTATTATAAAATGAATAATCACCTTAATTTTATCTGTTTTTTACATCTGGATTTTCCAATTTTTTGTTTACTTAAGTATGACATTCATGTACATAAAATATTTTATATCTTACTTAAAATAATTTACTATAAAATCAGATTTTTTCTTTTTCTTTTTTATTTCCTTCTATTTTTGTTATTAAATGATGAGATGTCAATCAATTATATTCCTCTCCTGAGCTTTTTGTCAGCTTGCTTTCCTAGTTACCAATTCTTGTTCTTTAAGAAGTTTATATACTCAGTGAGCAATGAAAGAGGGAAAAGATCTATATGTACAAAAATATTTATAGAAGTTCTATTTGTGGTGGCAAAGAACTGAAATTAAAGGGACCTTTCAATTAGAGAATGCTTGAAGAATTATATGTGAAAGTAATGGAATGCTATTTTGCTATAGGAAATGATACAGTTTCAGAAAGGGACAGTTTCAGAGAAACCTGGAAAAGACTTTTCTGAACTGATTCATTGTGAAGTAAGCAGAACCAGGAGAACTATTTATAAAATAACAACATTATAATGACAAGCAACTTTGAAAGATGTAAAAATTCTGATGGATGCAAAGACTAACCACAATTTCATGAGATCCAAAATTAAGGAAGCCACTTGCCTCCTAACAGGTAGGTAATGGACCCAGTATATACAGACTGTTATGTTTTTGTTAGATATGAACAAAAGAGTAAATTTTTTTTCCTTTGATTATGAGTGATTGCTATAAGGGTTTACTTTTTCTTTTTTATGAAGAGTAAAGAAAGGAAGTTATGTTACTCATAATAATCCTTAATACTTCTAAGTGAGGTTTTCAAAATGTTATATTCTAAACCACTATTCAGTCTGTTTCTTATATTAGTCCATGTTCAAGGATGTTTGCTGAGTTAGTTTTTAGAATCTTTTAATCTCTTCATTGTAGTAATTGATTTGTATTTGTTAAACTTCATTAGAGAATTGTAATGGTGTCTATAAGTGTCTGTTCCTTTGTTCATTTCTCAATTTCCAGCATCTATAGCTTATTTGAATGGACCAGGTAATAGTTTTTCACTTATATACCTCCCCATTTTTATTATTTCTTCTAGTTTGGTGTTGATTTTAATCTTTGTCTAAAAGAGATCTTATTGTTTCCTGCTGGCCAATTCAAACTTCAATCTTATTTCTCAATAAGTAGTCATTTCCTTTCTGGGAGCCAGAATGAGACAATGGATAGAGTATGGAGCCTGGAGTTAAGAACATCTGCATTCAAATGTTTTCTCAGATGCTTTCATCTTTGTTAGCTCATTTAATCTAATTAATAGTTTCCTGGCCTGTAAGAAGGGGGTAATAATAATACCTGCCACCTAGAATTGCTGTAAGGATGAAATATGAAAATATTGTGAGATAAAATATATAATACTTTTTGCAAATAAATGTTATATGAAGTTAATATAATTATAGTCATTACTGCTTAAATATAATCAATTTAGTGCTGACCTTGTTCAATACATCCTCCACGAATATCTTCTTGAATAAAGTACCAATAATATATTGGAGTGAGGTATTTCTATCACCTAGAAGCTTTGGTGTTAGTCATTTCTTAATCCTAAATCATGATTTCCAATATAATTTTTCCATTCCCCATACCCAATTTGGCATTCAAGTCACAGTGTTGTAGTATATATTCATATAATTTCAAGGACAATAGCACATTCTTAATAAAATTCCATTACTTTCTCAACCTCTTCAATATCCTTAAAAGCATAAAGTATAAGACTATGTAGCAGAAATACCACATTTAAGATTTTAAAGCATGAAAGCCACAAAATTAAAACTCAGGATTCCTATCACTCCTTTATCTCCTTAGCTAAATATACTATGACTCATGAAACTCTTTTACTGAATGATTGCATTACATTAAGCAATATGGCATAATATTTGAAAGACACAATATTTATTTTTTCAACATGGCTTAGCTATGGAGGTCTAGTGAAAAATGACATTAATTGATTCTAATAAATGGTCAAATTACACAGTCAAAGTAAATTCTCTAAAAATAGAGAAAACAAGAATCTACATGCCAAAGATAAGAAGTTCAGTTTATTTTAAAATCACTCGCTCCAAAAAAAAATCCATATTTCATTAGAGACATTTTCATGTAAATGTTAAATATCTTTCTTAAATTTCCCAATTCATACGGAGTCATTTTCAAAGACCAGTTGAAGTGTTGTGTTTATTCCTATAGTTTTTCATTCTTTGGTATTTTCCTCTAACTTCTAGTTTTGAATAGGACCTTGCATCCATTACTCCTAGCATTGTTGTCTTACATATATGCCATGAGGATAAACATATATACATTATATTATATATAAAGATATGTGATCTCATCAATGTAGATATTATCCTCAAATATGATATCCCTCAAGGATTTCTACTCTTTTAAAAGTCACACCATCTCAGTTTCACCTTACCTGGAGCCTCTCCTCCCTCTGGGTGAAGAAGGTAGAGGGTAGACTTCAGAGACTTCCTCCCAGATCCTCCATCTGAGGGGAAGGTCCAGGGTTATAGGTACCAGAGAGCTTCTCTCTCAAATTGTACTCGTTTCCCCTTCTTTTTAATGTGCTGTCTTTCCTCATTAGATTATGAGTTCCTTGAGGACATGGACTATCTTTTCCCTTTCTTTGTATTCCTAGAGCTTACCACACTGCCTAGCACAAAGGAGGCATTTTATAAATGTTTATTGACTGAAAAATGCAACTTATAGCTTACCCATGACTGCCTGTTTGTGAGGCTTCCATCATATGCTCTTCCATATATTGATTGCAGCAAGAGACTGTCCAATTTCCTGGAAACTTTCCTTTGGGTCTTTTCACAATGAAATGGTACCAATCCAAACCATCTTGCATAAGTGAACATTTAATAAATGTTTGTTGAATAGAATTGAATGAGCTACCCTTCCTAGTCTCCATAAGACCGACCCTTTTACATAAAAGATGATAGAATCAATTCTAGAAATATTAACTGGTCGGTTATAATCTGCTTGACAAATAAAAGAATTTACTGCTATTTACAGTTTTTCTAATGGTTTTATTCATCCTTCCAGGACTCTACTTTGATGGAAACAGTTTACAGCATCTGGAGGAAGAGGGAACTGGGAAATCACTCTGTCTCACTCTATCACTTCAAGACAAGAAAACATAGGTCCAGAGAAACTAGTCAAAGTTTGCACGGGTAGTTAATAACTAAGGTAAAATTCACACCCAGATCCTCTGACTCCAAATCCATTACTCATGCCACTTTACCATACTGACTTACCCACAGAAGCAATTCCCATCCTCTATACCCTATCTTCAGCAGGAAATAATGATATTTTGTGCCCTAATTCATCCCAGGTTCATTTTTGTTGTACTCATATTCTCTCTATCTTTCTCTGTCTCTCTGTCTCACTCTGTGTCTGTCTGTCTGTCTGTCTGTCTCTCCCCCTCTCTCTGTCTCTGTCTCTCTGTTTCTCTGTCTGTCTTTCTCTGTCTTGTCTCTGTCTCTGTCTGTCTGTCTCTGTCTCTGTCTCTGTCTATCTCTCTGTCTCTGTCTATCTCTCTCTCTCCTCTTTGCCACCCCCCTCTCCTACCTACTTTGTAAATGAAAGATATGCACCCAAACCTAGAAAACATGCCAACATAATTTTAGGAGTTGCTGGAAATCCCTATCTTGTCAGAGTTCCCACCTGCCCGTGCTCTCTTCTTAACCCCTCCTCTTCCCCATACCCTCCCCCCTCACATAAATAGACATCACAGACAGGCTCAAAATTCAGCATGGTCAAAGCAAGGCCCCAAAAGGGAGAGGTAATGTGTTCCAGGTAGGTCCGAACACTGCTGCCACCACCTCTCAGACTTGGGGGCCCTCCTCAGCAATAGTCTTTGAGGGTGCTACAGTGGTACCCCTGCCTCCTTAGGAGTACCAGCTCCTAAAAACCCAATAGAGAGACTTTTCACCACCAATATTTTTAGCCCCATAAAATGATTCACTATCAGAAACATATGGTTTTATTATCAGAAATGATACTAAAGAAGATGAATTACCATCTGGCATGCTGCTACATATTATGGCCCAATGGGCCTTTCTCTCTGCTCTATGATAAAACCCTCCCATATATGTTGTGTCCTTCTATGAAAATGTAAGTTCACTGAAAGCAGAATTGTCTTCTTTTTCTTTATTTATTTCCAGTGCTTAGCAAAATGCGTGGCACATAGTGCTTAATGAGTGTTTTTTTTTTATTCATGCATTCACTACATAAGGACATAGGTACCATAATTACTTGGAACAAACATCAATTTATGGATTCCCATTTTAAAGGTTTCTCAATCACTATATTAGAAGCACCATTTGTCCAGGCAGCAACTTTCCTTCTCCATGTTGCCTCTCATCAAAAACCATGCTTAGAATGATAGTCACAATCCAATATTATTATCTCATTCCTATTCATTCCATATATGTATACATATATATATATATATATATATATATATATATAGCAATACTATTAGGGATAACAGGAAATGAAAAATACTTCCTCTTTAGTACTATGGCCTTTGCAAAGCAGCTAATAAACCATCATCCTGACTCTGCTTTTTGCCTTCCAACCTAGTGATTCATAAACCACCAGATCTTGGAGTTGAGTAAAAAAAAAATCAATATCATTTTGCTTCATTCTGAATGCTAGACCACGGAACAATTCCAAAACTATAGTAAGAATACTAATAGTAATATCTAACATTTATACAGTGTATTAAAGTTTTTGAATCACTTTATGTATTTTGCTTCATTTGATCCCCAAAATAAATCTATGAGGTGAATGCTATTATTATCTCCATTTTACAGAGGAGAAAACTGAGGTTTAGAGAGATTTAGTGAATTGCAATGGCTCACACAACTGTTGTATATTTGGTAGGATTTGAACTAACATCTTCTTGATTCTAAGTCCAGCACTTTATACATTCTACTACTCTAGGGATCAAGTGATGAAGTTCCCTGACTACTTTGCACATTGATGTAGGAAGAAAATCAGAAAATGCTGTTTTCAAATAAAAAGAATACTGGAAAAATTTTATTGGGTTTCGATGCCTTGTGAATCTTATAAATATGTTCCTGTGTTTGGCATGACAAAAGAAAAGCATTTTCCATTTAATACAGTTAACATTTATCAAATGTTTATGAAAATTTATAAAAATAAATTGAACCAATATACTGTACAAAATAGGGGAGAAAACAGATGAGACCCTTGTCAAATTTTCATCTGCAAAGCAAAGAGCATCATTCTAATAAAACTTAATTAAATCATTAAATATTTAAAATTACTTTCTTGACTCTGGTTTATTGAATGAATTCCCTTTATGTACTTGGAGCTCTATTATGAAGCCTATACATAAAGCAATATCAACTCTAAAACCAAACAACTTAATGTATTCATCTCAATCAAAAATTCCATTTCATTTATCTTTCAGAAATCTCAATCACTTCTATAGACTATATTATAATTTGTATTTTCCTCACATGAGGAACACATAATGAAAGACTGTTACAAATACATCACACGTAAAATAGTCCTGCATCATAAAAAATGTGACTAACTCACTTTATATGTTTCATTTCACTCCAATAATAATGTATAATAACATTGGTCCAATTTGGAATGAATGTCAGAATTCTCTTTGAAAATGTAATAGCTATTTATTAACTTTTCCCCCTTTTGTGACATCACCCAACCACTACCTGAATGTGTCTTGTGCTCATCAAGATTCCCATTTCTCCCCTTGCAGCAGTAGTGTGGGCAGCTAGGTGTTACAAGTGGATAGAGGATCAGACCTGGAGTCAAACAGACCTAAATTCAAATCCGACCTCAGATTTTTACTAATCATGTGAACCTGGATAGGTCACTTAACATTTTTGCCTATGTTTCTTCATCTATAAAATGACCTGGAGAAGGAAAATTGGCAGCCAGTTCAGTCTATTTGCCAAGAAAACACTAAATGGGGTCACAAAGAGCCAGATGCCAATGAAAACAACTAAAAAACAGCAATACTATAGGACAGGACAGATTAAGTCCGATTATATCTTATTATAGCATAGGTCATCTTTAGATAAATTTGGAAGATCATTTTCCTAAAAACCTCCTTTAAAATATAACCATGATAGACAGAAAATGCCTGGCAGAGTATGATATAGTATATAGTGCAGTAAAGTATAACCAGTAAGGAAGGTATTTTTCTGGATAAAGAGGCAGTTCCACTGCACTGAATCCTACAAATCAAAAAATAAAGCAGTAATCTAGCTTTTTCTTTTGATAAAAATGGACAACAAAATAAAGTGCATATACAAAGTCATGACATTTCACATGACACAACCACTGTCTATCCACAAAGCCTGTGATCAGCTGTTAGTATAAGCAGCCTTAGAGGAAGAGGGTTCATTATTGAAATTTTTAAAGTAAATTAAACCAAACTTTGTTAAATGCTCATGATGTGGTAAGCCCCAGGATTAAAATGAAACTCAGCAAGCACTTATTAACCACCTACCAAGCCAGGCATTGTTCTAAGCACTGAGAACGGGAAGACAAAATTAAATAGTCCCTAAATTCAAGAAGTTTATATTCTCTGGGGAAAGAGTTTGGGAGAATGGAAAGAAAGAGAAAGAGAACATTGCTATACTTGGAATCAGGATAGACCTGAATTCAAATCCCTCAGTGCCTCAGATATTAGTTGTATAAGCCCAAGAAAGGCACATGACCTCCTTTGGTCTCAGTTATTCAGCTGCAAAATGAATATAAATAGTGCCTCATTCACATGGTTATTGAGAGGATCAAAATAGAAAACATAATGTTAAGCTCCTGGCAAACCTTCAAGTTTAAAGATTTAGCTCCCTACCAGTCATGCTATCAAAAAGTCACTATTTAGGGTTAGATACAAATAACAAAATTCTTTTAGAGGAAAGAAATATCTAGTATCTCAGAGGATTCAATGCAAGAAGGAATGTTTGAAAAGCAATGAACACTTCCAGAACTCAGATTACATTTTAAAACAATAATCACCAAAACTCTTTTGAAAAACACCACCAATAGAAAAGTAGAACAAGCCAAGAGAAGAAGTGATCAGAAACTCAGTATTGTCTTTCCTGTCTCCAATCTGTCCTCCACATAGTTGCCAAAGTAATTTTCTTAAAACATAGGTCTGACCATCTCTCTGTCATATAGAGTAAATTTTATTTTTAAGTAGCATTTAAATATTGCTTCAAGGACTGAACTATTATATATGCTCTCCCATTGGAGCCACACAGCAAACTTGTGGGGCTGGAACTATTCTCATCCCCATTTTTCAGATGGTGAATCAGGCTGAGATAGAGCAAGTGACTTGCCCAGTGTCACACAGCTAGAAAGTATCTGAGGTAGGACTGGAACTAACGTTTTCCTGACCCCTTGTCCTGTCCTCCTATCCATTATTGGTTCCTCATTACCTGTAGAATGAGATATAAACTTTCTTGTTTGGTATTAAAGTCCTTTACACCCTGGACCCAATTTACTTTTCCAAATTTATACATTTCTTGCCTTCACATATACAACAGACCACCTACTGTCTCTTACCCTCACCCCACCACCACCAAAAACCTCATTAGTGTTCCTCATACATGATGCTCCTTCTCTCATCTCTGTGTATGCACTGATTGTGTCCTTCATCACTTCTTTGCCTCTAACTTTTAGAATCCTTTTATTTTTCAAGGCTTTCTACTACATGAAGCCTTTCTTGATCTCTGCTGCTAATGTTTCCCTTCAAAATAGTCTTATCTAAGGGGCAGCTGGGTAGCTCAGTGGAGTGAGAGTCAGGCCTAGAGACAGGAGGTCCTAGGTTCAAACCCGGCCTCAGCCACTTCCCAGCTGTGTGACCCTGGGCAAGTCACTTGACCCCCATTGCCCACCCTTACCAATCTTCCAACTATGAGACAATACACCGAAGTACAAGGGTTTAAAAAAAATAGTCTTATCTGATTTTATATAGCATAAGCATCCATATTGTTATCTCCAACCAGAATGCAAGCTCTTCAATGTTTCATTTTTGCCTTGGTATACCCAGGACCTAATATAGTGACTGGCATATAGCAGGTGCTTAATAAATTCTTGGTGAGTGGCTGACTCATTTTCTACATATGTAAAAGTAAAGAGTTGAAAAAGGTGTTTAAGAGCCCTTCTGACTTTAACATTCATTGAATTTATATATAGATCAATCTTCTCTCTAGTTCTTCTCCTCCATTAAAAAGTATTTCTCCCAATCCTCATTGCAAACCAGAAGTTACCCCATGTTATTAAAAGCTATGCCAGTAGGGCATAAATTTGAGCTGAGCTTACCAAAATAGAAAGGTTTTAAGTATGGGCCCATAGAGAGTCTGGAATTGCCTGTTGTTTATAGCTTAGTCTAGAAAAGTTTGGAAAAATTTCACTGAAATGCTGCCTACCCAGTAAAGATTCTTCCATCCATAGCAATCTATGAATATTGTCTAGCAAGAAAGATTGACTGAGATGTTTGCTTCAGTAAGGGAACATTTATACATATCTGATGATGGATTTTTCAAGAACTAAATCATCTTCCTTTTATCCCTTGATTCCTTAGACAAATGGCACATTCCTGAGAGGAAAGAGAGAAGAAACCATATGATGAGAGCTATGATGATGTTATGAACCATAATATAATGCTTACTAGGGCAAGATCTAGAACCAGAGCAGAGCAAGTCAAATTTTGTTCAGGTACCAAAATTTATTGGAGTTGGACTTCTTTTCCAAACTGATACTCATAGACAATTGAACTACTGGCATTAAGTAGAAAAATGTAAAAAAAAAAATCCAGATTATTAAGGTCTTCCCCAAATCTCTCTTGAATGTGGGCAAGTTTTCTTCCTACTTGGTCCTAACTCTTTTTACTCTGAATACCCACAACCCCAAGGATTTGGCACCAGACTCTCTTCTAACAATACATTTTTTAGGAATCAAAATTCATAGCAAAGATTTTTTAAGGCAAAAGTCCCAATAGTGATACTTACATTGTAGGAAACTTCCCCAAAAGTATTGCTCCAGAGTTTATAAGCCCATTTACTTGGGCCTTCAAAAGAAAAAGGGAAGGGACCATCTAAGTTGTGAAAACCATTATCATTATAAAGCACTCTTTGCTTTAGTTCCTAGGAAGCCCAAGGCAAGGAAGAAGCTTCTACAAAAATTATTCTTTTGGCTCACTTCATGCCCAAAATTCAGTGCAAAGGAAAAGGAAGATTTCCAGAAAGTTTCCAAATTCTCAGAATCAGTAATTATCCCCAAGAGAGTCATGCAAGAAAAATCTGGATACCACAAAAAAATAAGTAGGATTTTTCTCTTGAAGAGAGTAGACTACCTACCACCCAGCCTATCTTCTCCATTCAAGAGTAAAAGAAATTACTTCTGTTCTACCCGGCCCTTTCTTTGTGGTTTGATCAGTCAAGGATCGTCAAGGGTCATGGCTATGCTATCGACTATAATCATCCTAGTATCTGTAGTTCTGTTCATTCAACAAATATTTATTCAGCATCCACTATCTTTGGGGCACCATGCTAGGTGCAATAGACAATACAAAGAAGAAGATTCAGATAAGAGCTGTACAAATAACTATAATGTGAAGTATAATACAAAAGTAAACTAAGAGAGGTGAACAGTATCACAACACTTCAGAGAAGGGAGCTTTATCAGAGAAGGAAGCTTTTATGGGATTCTTAGTTCTAAAAATTTTGGAAAAATCCATGATCACATGGGCTTGTTATAGAAGAGACCTCAATATGAAATAATCATTTCTTTCTGCCAGGTTTGTATGCCTTTATACACAAATGTATAAATAATCAAATACTCCCATGTATTTGTGATCTCCTTGACTTGAGTATTCCTACAAACTAACAACTCACCCATGCCTTCCCATTCT
This sequence comes from Gracilinanus agilis, assembly GCF_016433145.1. NCBI lineage: Eukaryota > Metazoa > Chordata > Mammalia > Didelphimorphia > Didelphidae > Gracilinanus > Gracilinanus agilis. Next base: position 593,541,353 of record NC_058130.1, read on the forward strand.
ATGCAATTTTTACTAAAATCCTTTTCATCAATATACCCTAGGGTTGACTACTCAACATGCTAGGGGCTTCCATAGTGTCTCTTAAAATTTCAAGTATACCAATGTTTGCTCATCAGTAATTCTTTATTTCCTCTACTTAAGAAGTTTATCTTTTTGATGAAATATATAAAACACTGTAAACACAAAATATGCCACCGAAAAATCTTCTGGTATACGAGGAAGACCTTCTAAATATATGCTTAGTCATTTCTGTATCTCTTTTGTGCCAATACTGGGGATATTGTTAAATGTAATAAAGTAAATCAGTTAAAAACTATTTTAGCTATTTTAATTAAAAGTACTCACTGCATTTAAGACACCATATTGTTTGTAATGGATACAAACAAGGCAAACCCTTCATGCACTTAGGAAAAACATTCTCAAAGATGAGATAACATATATAGGTACATAAATAGAAGACAAATGGATGCAAAGTAATTACAGAAGAGAAGATGGAATTTGAACTGTCTTGAAGGAATTCAGGGAAACTAAGAGATGGAGGGAGGGAGAGTATTAGAGGCACAGCTGGCACCAATTCATGCAATTGGGAGATAGAGCATGCTTAGGAGGAACTGCATGTCAGTAAGTATAGATGGTTCATAAAATGGAGTAAATTTTAAGAGGCTGCAAACGTAGGATAGGCTCATGTTATGAAGAACTTTGAATGCCAAAGGGAGAAATTTCTATTTCATCCTGAGGATCTTTTTGTTTGTGAAAGATAGAAAAATGTGAGAAAACTAGGTCATGGTACGGTGAATAGAGCAATGGGCCCGGAGTCAAAAAGACTCATTCAAATCCAGACTATGACACTAGCTAGCTGTGTGACCCTGGAAAAGTCACTTATCCTCTATTTGCCTCAGTTTACTCATCTATAAAATGGTGATAATGATCACACCTACCTCCCAGGGTTGTTGTGAGGATCGAAAGAGATAATAATTGTAAAGTGCTTAATGTAGTGCCTGGCATATAGTTAGCATTATAAAAAATATTGGTTATTATCATATTCAGAAGTCTTGTTCTTTCATATGGTCATAGCAGACCTATATGCTACAATTTGATTGATATACTAGAATCTGAAAGGTGCAAAAATGTCGGTCTACAATCATTCCCCCATGTATCTCTCTGTTGGTAACTAAAATTCTCATATCACCCATTTCTTTGGTTTACTTTTTAAAACAAGAGTGTTACTAAGGAAGGGTGACTTAATCAATCATTAGTCGTCACAAATACTTTACTTTTGTAAGCTCTTGCCCAAAGCCCATTGGAATAGGGCTCTCTCCTTATTGGTGAAGATCAATGCCTCGTGCCTGCATCAGAGGTGTGTTGGAGTTGTTGAGAGTGGGAGCTGAATTTGGTGGTGGTAGTTTCTAAAGTGAAACACTTGAATTGTTACTTAAATCTTTCTCCCTTTGTTTACCCTTTTCTGGTTTTCATCATGCTTTCAAACTAACTAAAGCAAAATCATATTTTCACTGTTTTTCTCCTTCATGTGCTCATTATGGGGGCCAAAAGAGAAAAGAAACAATGAGGACCTTTGTAGAGAGGTTCATCTGAATGGATTGAAATCTGCTTCCACTGATGCCACATCACACACATAGTGCTTCCTAAACAATTGCTCTACTTTTGAAATGTTCAGTATAAGTAGGAGGGAGAAAGGCAGGAAAGAAAGAAGGGGACATAAAATCTTCCTTTTCTCTTTACCTTCATTTGTCTTAGTTGACAGTATTTCATTTGTAATGCACGGCAGTATGAATAAAGGAACCTAGTTTAATATATGAACCAAAATAAATAAATAAATAAGGCACTAAGAAAAATGACCATCCCACAAATATGGCTATTTGAGAGACCCATCATTTGACAACCATTTTAAATTCCATAGCTAATATGCAAGACTGAATTTATTTTTCAAGTCAACTTGGAAAAAAAAAGAATAAGAAACCTTCTTTGGATATCTCATTTCATTTCAATAATTTATATAACACTGATGGTATCCAGTCTTGCAGCTCCTTCAGGCAATTGAGAGAGAACCTTTTTGACTCCGGGCTCAAACCCCTTAAAAAAACCATTTACAGAATAAATGTCCGATTATAAATGCTTACAGAGCCAGAGGTAAAATAAAGCTTAGAGGAAAAACACAAAACAAAATGAATACACTAAAACGAGGTCATGAGGCAACTTATACTCTTAATTAAGTTTGCCCTAATTTCACTTACTTAAAATATTCATTTCTGGCTTGCATTGTTGATACTGAATGACTTGATAAGCTATTTTGAGTTACATAAATTAATATTGACATTAGTATCATTTGCAAATGTTGTTATCTATTGAAAATAGCATTTAGAGTTTAATTTATCAACCTCTATATTTTCCGTTTCCCCCAGAAGGGAACCTTTGCCATCATGAGGTAGGAGGAGGAAACGGAAAAAAGAATGTTGTGACAGACTGTATCAGTTCATGTTCCAGGACAAGCTCTTCAATAAATGAAAAACAAGCAAACCAGATGAAAGTACAGACAGAAGCAGCTGGCAGTTTTCTACCTATTTCTTCTTCATTCCCTGTTCTTTTAAAACAGTACATGAGGATAGAATATGGAAACATATTCCAAAAATACATATTTCAACAAGATTCCTCTGCCAACTTTAACCTGCAGGTAAGCTTTGAGGTGAAGAGGAGAGAAGGTACACAACTAATCTAACAGAACATTTAGGTAGAAAATAGTCTTCATATAATCATGGGCACCAATTTATCTACATATTCTCCAGCATGGTATAGTGTAAAGGTTATAGTACAGGACCCGGAGTTGGGAGAATTACATTTGAACCCTACCTTAGACACTTCCTAACATGAACAAATGACTGGTCTCAAAGCCTCACTTTCCCCACCTGCAAAATGAGGGAAATGAAAATCACACTAGCTATCTCATAGAGTTGTATGAAAGGGATTTTATGAAGCTAAAATAACTCTATAAATATGAAATTATTATTATTATTATGGTTATTGTTATAGTAGTAGCTGCTTTAATATCACAAAACACCAATGGATCCATGAACATATCATGGTAGTCACTGCCTCTGTTGATCTAGATAATAACAATTCACAATTTCTCAGTCTAGGAAACTCTTTATCCATTTTTTCTCATAAATCTGTCAAGGATCATGATAATTGATTGCCCCATGGATCAATTCATCACCTCTGTGTTTTTATCTTTTTCTTACCACAACTTCCCTATAGACACCTTCTCCTCCTTTTAGAATCTAAGATCCTTGTGGACAAAAGTAAAATTTGTGAGTGGCTCTCACAAAGAAAAATGTTTTCCAAAGCCCTGACGAAATGTGCATTATTAGTCACAAAGATGACTAACAAGAGACTAGAGAAGGCCATCTTTTATATTGTATCTCTGGTGCTTGGTATAGTGTCTGGCACACAGTGAACACATAACAAATGTTTTTTATTCATTTATTCATTCATTTATTTATTCATTCCCAAAGACTATAGGTTTTCCTCTATTCCTTTGGTTTTTATAATGTTTTTAGAATACCAGTATAGCACTCAAGCTGTTCATTTATCATCTTTTGCTCCCAATACACAACAGACCCATTTCCTTCTCCAGTCATACATATCTCCATTTCTCATACATAAGTTATCACCAGTAATATTCTGCAACCTATTGGCAACCAACATGTCTTTCTATTGCCCTTTGGGTCAAATAATCAATTCTTCTGAGAATAGGTGATGCATGATTCACAGCCATAAGCAATTGCTAGGAGAAATGTGGTATTAAAAAGAGAGATTTCTATGACAGGGATGGCTTAAGATCATTAAAAAGGGATGTGCAGATATGTTAGGTAGCCCAATCTCCTCCTATTCCAATCATGGATTCAGTTCATTCTCTCTCTCTCTCTCTCTCTCTCTCTCTCTCTCTCTCTCTCTCTCTCTCTCTCTCTCTCTCTTTCTTCTCTTCTCTTCTCTTTCTCTCACATGTAAAAATATTTTATATTAATGGCTTGTCCATCAGATTATAAAGAACCATCTGAGCAATAGTCATTATTTGTTTACTAGTTTTTTCCAAGACTATGAGGCATAATCTCAAAATTTTCATGTAGGGTCTTTTAATGTCCTAGGACATGGCACAATCAGTATAATATCAGAAAGCTAGATCTCCAAAAACTTATATTTTTTGCTAATGAATACCTCAATAAGATACTTTGTGATATATAAATTAATATTTTCATCAATGTCATTTGTAAAATGGCATTTAGGATGTATTTACCACCCTTTACATTTTTTAAATTATGGTGAAATTAGGTTGTATTTATTTATTTTGAATAGATTTTGTATTTATGCAGTTGTACATATGGATAGAGTATAAATTCCATGAGGTTTTCTTTTCCTTTGTTTCTCCAAACTTTAGCACATTGCTAGTTTAAAGTAAATATTTAAGTTATTGTTGATTGATTGACTGGAGAGGTTTGTTATTAATCAGAAATTTCTTTTCTACTTAGATTTGGCAGGGGATATCCCCTCTGACATAAGTAAGAGTCTATCCAAATATCTGTCTTTATTTTGATACACAGGGAATCCCTGACCAAAGTTTTTGGGGTTTTTTGGTTTCAGTTTGTTTTTTTGTGGTAGCATTTATCATTGATTCATTTATGGCCTTAATATATGCATGAGAGATATATTATTTGAGAAGATTCACCCAAGTTATGCTACTGCACAAAATATATGTTTTATTTGGTGGGGGGATGATTTTCAATCAACACAAAATAAATAGAATAGGACTTTATTTTCTTTCCCTTTATCAGTCGGTTGTGACCTGCTCTAGACAAATGTTTGCAAAATTAGTATTTGTGGATGGCACTCATAAAGAAAAATGTTTTTCTAGGCCCAGCCAAATGTGTGTTGATAGTCACAAGGATGACTAAGAGACAAAAGAAAAGTGTAAATTGATCATCATATGTCTATCACAACTCTTAGAAGAAAAATTCCCCTAAGTTAATGTCCTAGGGACAATGGATAATTCCATATTCATATATATGCATATATACAAGGATTGTTATTAATAGACATTTATGAGGACATACTGAAAATAGCTAAGTCAACATGAAAACATTTTATAATTCTCTCCAGGGTTAAAAATGACTAATTTTATACTGAGCACCCCATACTTGATATTTTGCGACATATAAATGTATTGTTATATTATTATTTTGTGGTTTATGAAAAAAAGAACATTGTACTGGAAATCAGGTGATTTTCATGCTAGTGCCATTTCTGTTACTAACCAGCTTGGGTGAATCATTTCATCTTTGTAGGAATCATTTGCCAAGTTTGAAAAATGAAGTGGTTAGAATAAATTATTTCTAAGTTCCATCCAGCTCCAAAATTCTCTGGTTACCTTCTGAGAGAAGGCTGTCCTAATGGAGAAGGTCACATGCTTTACTTATAGCCAAACAATATCAAGAAATCAAGAGAAAGGCAGATTCCTAGCACATTGGGTATAATCCCTGTAAAGACTTTAGTAGAGGAAATAGTCAAGAGCCACATAGAAGGTAAGAGGACACCCAATGGTCAGTATTTGCACCACAAGAGAAGTCAGATGAAGGAAGGCATCGAATCAATGAAGTATTGAAGTATCTATGATCATTAATTTAGTTATTACCTCCGATGTTTTTTATAGTGCACCAATTTATTCAAACCTATTAAGTTTCTAGAAGGTGGAGTCCCTATTTCTACTTCTTTTATATCTTCCCCAATGTTTAAAACAACCAGTTAAAATAAGTGCTTTCTGAATGAATAAATGAAGTTGAGTGGGAAGTCAAAAATAATTTGACTAGAAGAAAGTACTGACAAAGTTTTCAGTTATCTCAGGAACCCCAATGACCACTGAGCCATTTGAATTCTCATTCGGCTCCTCTTCTGCCTATCTTTATCTTGCCAAGCAAAAATAGTTCAAATAGGTCTGGAAATTTAATAACGCATGCCCCATTGATATTGACAAGTAGGAGATCAATGAGTTAGGGACTATAGTAAGTTAACATTCAAGATTGAACTGCCAGGCAAATATGTCTAATCAATCATCTCCAGCTCTTTGTGACACTATTTTGGATTTTTTTATGGCAGAGTTCTTGGAGTGGTTTGTCATTGCCTTCTCCAGCTCATTTTATAAATGAAGAAACTGAGGCAAAAAAAAGTTAAGTGGCATGCACCTAGTAAGTACCTGGAGCCAAATTTGAACTTGAAAGATTAGTCTTCCTTACTCTAAGCCTAGTGCACTATTCACTGCACCAACTATTTGCCCTAAGATATCTAGCTACTTTTTGGCAAAATATCTATCTTACATTCAGAGTAACTACAGTTTGTGTTTTACTAGCCCAGGCAAGTTTAGTGTCTTCCAGCAGTCTAAAGAAATTCAAGAAGGCTACCATAGCCTCATCCTATCACTGGCAGCACACTGGATTTTTTTCTTGATTGAGTATCTATGAATGATGAAAAGCCTTAGTAATATTGCCTCAAATTTGCTACATACCTAAACATCTAGCTTTTAGTTATTTATACTGGAAGGTAAGGACTTGGATCAGTGGTTGAGGCTGTTTGAATCTGCATCATCTCAAAAGAGATTTGGCCAAGGAATTGTCTTACTCTCATTTTTACTCTTCCTTGTCAACACTCATATGTTGCCTCTGAAGCTATCTGATAAATAGAAGAGGCCAGCCCTAGTGCTGAGATATTATTGATAGTCTGTTACAAGCAGCCTTCCTATGGTTATAGGAAAATCACAATTTCCACAGAATAAATTCAACAAGTTGAAAATCCCCAGATGATGTTTACCGTTGCAGTGTGTCTATTTCAGCTCCATGAAACAGTACAGAACTTGCACTCATTTTTCTTAACAAAGCAAATTATCATCACTTTAAAATTCAATATGTCTGTATCCAATTCTATTGCACCAAATCTTTAGAAAGTGAATCAGTGAAGTATTTCAATTTCTTTAAAAGTAAACAGCACCTGATATTCTCAAGGGGATGTTCCTTTCTTTTGCTCCTGGCATTATTTTAGTCTTAGGATATTTAAAGGTTATTTATTTAAGATAGTCACATGGTATAGGAGATAAGAGATCTGGCCTTGGAGTCACAAAGACTTGGTTTCAAGTCTTTGGTAAGTCACTTAACCTCCTCAGTATCCCTGGGCAACTCTCTAAAACTATAATATTAGAGCATCTATGCATCTGCATTCCTAAAGGAAGTTCCTTATTGGGAATTCACTTAAAATATGTCATAATTGCTATAAAAAAGAAAAGAGATTAATGTAATTAAAGTCTATTTTCAAACTGTAATAGGATATGTTGTTTTGTAAAGACAAAAATTAATAAAAGAAAATCCTTAAGTAGTCTTTTAATCCTGCAGTGCTTCACAGATAGAAGTTGTGAATTCTGTGATAAATATACAATGCTGTGTTAAATGTTTCCATAGATTAGAAGAAAAGAAACACTATACTTTGATATTTCATTTTAATAATTCTTGTCATTTTCAGAAAATTCCCAATTTGCCAGTCATTGTTCAGAAAAAAAAAAAACTAAAGGCAATCTTTGTGGCTAAAGTGATAAATTCTCAAAAAGATTAAATTTGTAAAGATAGATGATAAGCAGAGAGAGAGAGAGAGAGAGAGAGAGAGAGAGAGAGAGAGAGAGAGAGAGAGAGAGCTGTTTACTTAGCCAAATGTAAGTACGTTTATATAGGGGAGAGGAGGGAAGGATGATATTATATTAGACTGAATATCTATGAAACATCAATGATCTCAGAAATCTTCATGATTTTCTAAGTAACTACTTCCCAAGAGAAAAAACCATAGAATTGAATGCAGATCCTACTTTGCTTCTGCCTGATGTAGCCTAGAAGCTATGGGAGTATTCATGGAAATTTACAAAGCAAATGCAAATATGAAATAAATTGAAAGAGAAGCCACTTCCACTTGTACTCAAGTACTATTTTAAAGAAAAAACATTCCCCAGAAGCCACTACTTCTCCATCTTGCATTGGTGACACAGAAAGTTATTTTTATCAGATCTAAACAAGACCCCCTGCCAGACTCCTACTTCTACCTACTTGGGTGAGAATTGACACCTATCTAAAGCACTTACCTTAATGCCAGACAGCACATGCCATGTGCCAATCACTTATTCCTTTAAAAATGGCAGACTTTAATTTACATAACACCTCTAGCTATATCACTCCCTCAATTCCAACCTCTTTATTCCCCCAGATCCCACTAGAAATGTATGAGAGAACACTCAGAATAAAGGGCATAAACAAGGAATATGGAAAATCATTCAGTCTATAAATTGCTCATGACCAAAGAAAGTACCAGCATTTGCATTTCTATCACTCAAAACCTGTTGGACCCAGAATGAATGAGGTCTAAAGATTAACTGCAGATGTACATGGACCAGTATGACCTTTCTTGGACTATGTAGCACACCACAAAATTAATTTTTCCTCTTTTGTTTATTGATATGCACAAAAGCAGTTATTTGGCATACAAGGCCCTTTCTCTCTCTCTGCCACTGTTCAATTTGCAAGTAAACCATGATGTAATCTTTTGATTTAAAATTGTACTTTAAGAGAAAACTTTACTAAAAGTAAAAAACTAGCTTTTAGCTTATTATAAGATGCAAAACATATAGTTCAGTTTAAAAACCAAAGTAGTATGAATGCAATAAATCAAAAAATAAACCAACTGACAAATAAATGGACCGTGTACTTCAACTTTTTTGATAGACAATATTATCTCTTCAGGAGACTAGAAATAATAAAGTTAACTATTTATTTGATTTCCTTCTTAGTAACTTTTAAATAGATATTGAGATATTTTATCTTAAAATTATTTTTGTTAGTATATATGGCAAGCACTGATATCATTCACCTTTCCATCAAATTTTTCCCCTAAGTAAACTCTGCCTTGTGTAAAATGAATATAATTTAAGCAAAATAAATCTACACATTGTTCCCACACAAAAATATATGTCTTATTCTGATTTTCAACTCCATTAACTTTCTTTCAAGAAGTGGGCAGTTTTCTTCATCTTCAGTCTTCTAGACTGATTAAGCCTTTTAAAGTTTCTTTTTTTTCTCTGCAGTGTTATACTGCCTGCTGTTCATACATTTCTGATCACTTTACTTGGCATTAGTTTCATAAATTCTTCAACTATTCCACATAATCCATTCTTTTTGTCATTTCCTATGATATAATTTCTTCATCCATTCCTCAAATAATGGGCAACTCCTTATTTTCAGTTCTTTCTTACAACATATCTGTGTATATATGGATTCTTAACCTTTTATTTGATGCCTTTGTTGTATAAGCTATTATAGTGAGCAACTTAATAGGACTTTGTCCTGTAACATACTTGTTATAAGGATATATGTCAATCTCCAAATGCCCCAGACTGTTTAGATAGGACATTAAATTAAAGACCTGGTTTTGCCACTTAGCAGCTATGGGACCTTGGACAACTCATTGACCTATTTGAGGCCTTTATTTCCTTAACTGTAAAATAGGAACAATCATGATTATGAAAAAATGTAATTATAGAGAAGCTTTCGTCCAGCTATCAAAAAGCAATTAGACAAAAATATGTGCACAAGTTTCTGCAATTAAAGGATATCATTTTTAATTACATTGAATGATCAAGAACTATTTTCTTCCTTCATTATAGAAAGACAAGCAAACCAATATACTATTGGTGGAGTTGCAAATTAGTCCTGATATTTTGGAAAACAATGTGGATTTATGCAAATAAATTATGTAAAATGGCCCATTCCTTTGACCCAGGGATTTATCTGCTATATATATATATATATATATATATATATATATATATATATAGTATTCTGAGGAAGTCAATGAAAAACAGAAGGCCCTTTATACCTGCAAATATTAATACGAAGACAATTTTTGCAGAAGCAAAGAACTGGAAACAAAGTACATATTCATTAGGGAATGGCTAAAAAAGATGTAGTACATAAATATAATAGTAATATTGCTATGAAGCAAACAATGATGCATATGATCAGTAGAGAAGAATGGTAAAATTTTTATTGATTGATGCAAACTGAAACCAATAGAGAATCAGGAAGACAATGATTATCACAATGTAAATGAAAAGTACAAGAACAAATTAATTGAAACATCACTGTGAAATGTTAATGCTAGAGCTAATAATACTATGAGAAAAGACATTTCCCCCTCTTATATTGTCAAATTAAAAATATATATCACCTAGTTTTGCTGAGCTATTTTTTATTTTCCTCTCTTTTTTATGCTTTAGCATGTGGGATTGCTTTCTTAGAAGGGGAGGGATACATTTGCACATGTAAGAGATGGGAAAACAAAGGATGGCAATAAAAACAGATGTTTAAAAAACTCCTTCAAATTCTTAAGCATCATATAAGGAAAATTAGACCTTTACTGCTTAAAAACTAAACTCTAAAAGGTCTCATTTATTATTTGGAGAAATATTTTTTCAAGTTCTTTTATCAAGAAATGTATTTATTATCCTATAAGAAATAAAATGAGACTAATCAAACTACATATTCACGTAGTGGAACTGAAAACTCAAAGGGAAGAAAAGGAAAACAATGTTTAAGATTTCACTCTTCCTTTCTCATCATTATCTATATATGTAAACATTTTCCCCTATTTTGTTAATTCCATCAGATACTAGTGAGATTTTTGGAGCTAGATGGTATTATAGACACAGTCTAGTTCAAATACCTTATTTTATAGAGAAGGAAACTGAAATCCCAGAAGATTAAAGATTGACCAAGTTGATGGCAAAATGAGTTAGTGGCACAGACATAACCAAAACTCAGGTCTCCAAATTCCCTGAGCTCTACTCTTTCCTACATCACTCAATATAACAAATGATGTAGTGTTTATATGTAGTGATGGTGAAATTCCCTATCCATAAGTAATATAGAAACCACAATTTGTCCCACCAAAAATCTGTCTAGAATGTGATCTCTGAAGTTTACTGAATTTAGAGGTGAAATATCATAATATTTTTCATGCCACAACCATTATTTTTGAATTTGGAAACCCTAATGAATGTGTTTAGATGTTTGAATTGTATTCAAATACGTTTATAAATTACTAAAAATTATTTTAAAAGCCAAAAATGTAAATGCTTCAGACAAACTGATAGTAATCAAGTCTGCTGTGTAAAGATGGACTTGAGACATTCAGCCAAATACTCATCATGACTTTTTTTTTCCCAAATCCAAATCCAGTATTCTTAAGCTAGCCATGGTTTTCTTTCCACTCTGCATTTTACCCAGGACCTAGGGGTCACTTTGCTGCTAAAAATATATCATTTTCCACCACCATCAGCCAGCCCCAACATTTAAACTATTAAAGCAACCCTTTTACTATAAGACCTCAGCAAAATCATCAATTCATGCTTCCATTTTTGCTAAAAAATCAGTTAATTGTAAAAATCTTTGAGGGGTGATCAACAGGTCATGGCTGGTGAGCTCCTTAGATAGTTATGAGGCAACTTGTGGCTTTGTTCCAGTGGAATTTAGTAAATAATCAGAAAAACATCCAAATCTCCAACTGCCCCCCTGGAGCAGCATAACAGTGTGTGGGGCCAGAGTGGAGGATAAGACCAGGCTGCTACTCCTCTAGTGAATTCATTATATGGAGTAGGGAGAGACTAAGTAGAAAAGGTGGATTTTTCCAAGCAAATATGTAAATAAGAAGCTTCCTAAAAGGAAGACTTGAAATTCCAGAGAAATGGGGTCTGAGTTATAACACTAGACAAAATAGCTTTCTCACTTAAAACAATAGTCAGAAGATCTGAAGCATATAACAGTTCCAAGATATCTCCAATTAAGGAACATGTCATATGACAAAATGAATTCTCTTTCCTCTGGCATTATGGCAGACTGTGTCCTAAAATCCTAAAGGTCAAACTGAAATGACAATTTCAAGTTCAGCTGTCCCAGGAGGAGAGAACTTAGAAAGGTCACAGAATATCAGAGTAGAAAGGACTTTAGAGATCATGTAGTTCTATTCTGTTGTTTTCCAGATGTGGAAATTGTACCCCAGAGAACAGCAACTTGCCTAAGGATACAGAATAGCAGAACCAAGTCTAGACCCCCAGGCTCTTGACCCACAGTCTAGGGAATTTTTCCATTTGACTGCTGCTCTATCTCCCTATCTAAAGAAAAGAAACATATCTTATTTTAAAAAACCTATCATTTTACACACATCTAGATCAATATTCACAGATAAATGTGGAAGATGTATTAGCAAAGAAATTTTCGATGTTACATTCTACACCTAAATCACTCCATTATTTCATGTAAAGGAGTTTTTTTTTATTATTTAAAAAATTAAATTATTAATTCACTTTAAATTATGAATCATCATTGCAACAAAACCAGAATAGAATGAATATCTGAAATAAATAAGGAAATAATAAACTATTAAAACTAAGTCCATTCTTAATTAGGTGATTATAATGAAAAATAAATGGAAGGATAGTTGCATCAATTAAGCTTTTTAAGAAGATGAAAACTTTTTATTAAAGGAGGGTACAATGGATTTAGAATCAGATATTTTGAGTTAGAAGGTACTTTGGAGTTATTTATTCTACCCACCTGATCAAAGCATACTCCATTTCACATCAATGTAGTTACGGTTTTATCTTGGGGTTTTGGTTTTAGTGTGAATGTGCTTTTACAACAATGACCAATATTTATTTGTGTTTTGTATGGCCCAGATCAAATTGCTTGCCATCTCCAAGTAAGTGGGGGGAATAAGGGAAGGAGACAGTTTAGATCTTATAATTTTAGAAAATGTATATTGAAAAGTATTATCATATGTAATTGGTAAAATAAAATATCTTTTAATCAAAAAAGCCTACCCACATCATTTTATAGATAAATAAAGGTACAGAGTTTGTGATTTGCCCAAAATCAGAAAGAGTCAGGAAATTAGGAAGAAAAACCCTCTGACTCCAAATAAAGCATTCATTTTCCATTACACCATGCTAATGATCTCAAGTTAATTGCATGCTCTACTACTTGTTGACTATGCCATCTAGAGCAAGTTATTCCTCCTCTTCTGGTTCTGTTTCACCATTTGAAAAACAAGGGGTGAGGTTGACTAGATGACATCTAGTTGTTGACCAGTCAAGTCCAATTGTTTGGGATCCTATTTGGGGTTTTCTTGGCACTGATACTGGAGTGGCATGCCATTTCCTTCTTCAGCTCTAATTTTTACAGATGAGGAAACTAAGGCAAAAGAAATAAAGTAACTGGACCACGATCACACAGCTAGTAAGATTTTGAGGTTGGATCTGAACATAGAAAAATGAACCTCCAGGCTCTTCACTCTATCCACTGTGCTACCCAGCTGGCCCAATGATCCTATGACTTTCTGCTTTATATACAACTTCTTTTATAGTCTTAGCCAGGAAAAAATGGATAATTCTTCATATTTCTATTCAAAATACACATATATTTGGACCCCTTTGATATGATAGTAAAATTAATATTCTCCCCTGGGGCCCTGTACTGCTGATTGGTGTGAGTTATCAGTAACTAATCATTATGCTACTATCTATAGACCTCTCCATGTCCTTTCTCCCTAGTTATGTACCTTCAGGAGTGTGCTGGTGAAAGCAGAACATACTTTTAAGTTGAAACTGTATTTTTAACATTTTCTCCTTTACTTTCTTAAGTCTAAATAATCAATAAAACAATAAATCAAGTCCCAATTTATAGCATTTGTCAATTTCCAAAGTGTAAATGATCACAGTGAAAATTTAACCATTGTATTTCTTAAGCCAGCTTGAACTGTCTTCAGGACATTCTTGGATCCTTTTCCCCACTTTTCCATATCTTCTTTTTATTGTTGTTTAACTGTTTCAGTTGTGTCCAACTCTTTGTAACCACATTAAGGTTTATTTGGCAAAGAAACTAGAATGGTTTGCCATTTCCTTCTTTGTTGCCTTTTACAGATGAGTAAACTAAGGCAAATAATAAAGTGACTTGCCTAGAGTCACAAAGCTAGTAAGTGAGGCTAGATTTAAACTCAGGCTTATTGACTCCAGGCCTGACACTCTATCCAACGTATCATTTAGCTGATTCTTTCTACATCTAGCTCTGGGAAAAGTAATCAAATCAACACTATCATTCCCAGAATGGCCATGTGGATCATGTAGGTTCATTCACCAACCCCTATGACTTCCTAGATCAGATTTCTTCTCCTTCACCACCATGCATGTTACTCTTAGAAAGTAAGGTAAAGATTGTTTTCTTTTTCCTATTTATATTCCCAGTGCTTAGCATAGTATTTAGTACAAAGAAAGTGTTTTTCTTCTTTTCATTCCTTTCCTTTCTTTTCCTTTCCTTTCTTTTCCTTCCTTTTCTTTTCTTTTCTTCCTTTTCTTTTCTTTCTTTTCTTTCCTTTTCTCTTCTCTTCTTTTCTTTTACATTCTTTTCTTTTCTTTTCTCTTCTTTTCTTTTCCTTTCATTCTTCCTTCCCAGAGGAAATTCATCACAATTTTGCATCAGTTACACTTACTAGCTTGATAAAACAGATGAACCTGAAAGTGTCACATTATTATGAACAGAGGTTCAAATTATTGGCGTCACAAGAAAGAGAAAACAAGGACTGAGAGTCTTCCAGTCTCTCCTGGTCAGTTAATATGTCCATGAAATTTGAGATGAAGGTAAAAGACCCAGGTAAGTTGCATCAGATCAACTTTAATGAGGAGGCAGTAAACGGGCTGTTGTGTACAAGACTGTCATTTTGGGACATATCTATAAGCAATCACAGTAGCTAGGTCAAAGTTAAGGAGGTTATATAGGGAATATCTAGGGAGACAAACTGAATATGACATCAGGGAATTATGATTTCTGATAGGTAACTATGAGGCAGCTATGTGGCACCTAGAATGCCAGGCTTGGAGTCAGGAAGACTCATCTTCTTGAGTTCAAATTCAGCTACAGACACTTACTAGCTATGTGACCCTGGGTAAGTCACTTAACACTATTTGCTTCAGTTTTCTCTTCATAAAGGGAGCTGGAGAAGAAAATGACAAACCATTCCAATATCTTCCAATAAAACCCCAAATGGGATCACAATTATTTGGTCACAACTGAAAAAAGACCAAGGAACAACAAAATTACGATTTAAATGAATAAGGAAGACCTAGGATCCAAGAGTCAGTCAAATGCTTGATGGATGAAAATTAGACAAATGCTGAGTAATACATATCTGGTTATTTTGGTATCCCTTAAATGTCCCAAAATATCATCATCTAGAACCATTTAAAATTCTCCTGATTCAGACTGATTCTCAGTTCTACATCAAAACCTTTGACGAGTTAAGACTTGACTGTGAAAAGGTTATCACTGAAATTTCCTATAGTTTGGGAAGAGAAATAAGAGGCATTGCCATGGGGGCCAGGGAAGGGTTAATATTTCCAATGGTGACCTCTGACATTGTGTCAAAAGGAAGAAAATAAAACTGAGAAACAGGCCAGGACACTAGATCTAATCCTTCGACCTCTCTCTTGCAGCTTTACAACTCTTCTACAATGGCACTACCATCCTGCCGGGGCTGTTACACATCCCACACATCACCTCAGGAAAGCATCTCCAGGAGAAGAGGAAAACCCACAATTGGGCTGAAGACTTGATTCTGGTTGCTTCTGCCTCAGAATGGCTAATGCTTTGCCTTTTTTATTTCCAGCTAACGCTTCATGAGAAAACAATTATAAAGTGTTTAGCACATAAATAAATGAGTGGTAAAAAATTTATATAAAAATAAAAAAAAATGAATTAGTTGTGTGAATTGGGGATGCAAATACACAGTTGTGTGGTAAGCAATCACCCATGCCATTCAAATGAGGGTTCATTGGTTATACTACAGGCTTTTTCAGCTTCTAAACTGTCTGACTCCAGACTAAGGTAATAAGTGCCTTTTTGAAAACATTTCAAGTCAGAGAGATATCATTTAAATAATTTTGAAGTCTAAAAAGGAAAAGTCCTGGACCTCCAGGGGTTCCTTCCCAAGGGTTTTTGCCTATTTAGTGATGGACACAATGTCTAGGGATAACAGACCCACGTAGGTGGCTTCTGAGGGTGCTAAAGGGTTAAGGCACTTTATCATGGATTTTCTCTTTTTATTTATTTCCTCCCCAGAATGCTTCTGCTTCAATAAAGTGCAGATCATTTGCATTCCAAAAGCAGGGGGTGGAAGAAGGTTTGCCACTCCCGTAACTTAAGTGTACAGGATTATTGCAGGTGCAGGCAATTAATAAGCAGATTGCCCTGCACCCCGGGTCCTCGGGGACCCTTCAGAGAGCAGTAAAGAAACATTCTAGATCTCAGCTGGGTTACAAATAGAATTAAGCAGAGAAAACTTAGGCACCCTGTTCTCATTTTCCCCATTTTCTTTTGAAATTGAGAACACACATAGGATTCACTTTGAAGTGAGGACTGCCTGAATATGATATTATTGATTTCCATAGCATGTTTCTGCTGTGCAATGCGGATGTGCATTTTTCAAACATATTAAGCTAGCCTTTGATCCGATTTGTTCCACCGGCACCGCACAGGGACTGAAAATCACTGCTCTCTAAGAGTTTGCAGGGCCCAAAGCAAGAAAAAGATGGCTCTGTCTCGAAAAGAGCCTGGAAATATCCCATCTGAAAGCTCTTTTCGGTCCTCTTCAGCCTAAACATTTTATTGAAGGAGGTCAGAGGTTGCCAACTGTCAAAACATAAGCAAAATTACCCAGTGCTCCTGCAAGGAAACCAAGCAGACTGAAGAGTCAGAGTTCACAAGCCGGCTTTCTTAATGCATGTAGCAAACAGTAAAACCGCTGTTAAAAAGTTACAGGTATATTCTCCTAAATCTAACTGATTTTTACAAGTTGTCCAGTAAGTTAAAAGAGCTGGCCTCTAAAATGCCAAGGTACAGACTGAATTAAGCTGTTCAAGAGCAGGAGGGAAAAAAAATCTCCAAACTTTGAACTGTCAAAGCAAACGGCCTAACAAACTCCAAAGCACCAGATGGTTTCATAAACCCAAAAGTTCATAAATCTTCCTTTAAAGTTTCCAATTTCAAAAAGAGGTTGTTTTCTTTGTGGGATTCTGCCCCCGCCCCCCTTGGCAACCCGCCCCCTCTCCCTTCTTTTTTTCTTTTCTTTTTTTTTTTTTTTTACCATTGAGTATCTGACCCAAAAAGCCTAATACACTTTATGCTTTCTTGCTGTACAACTTAGAAACAGCTAAAGCATCCAAAGCAAGCTCAAAGCATGATTCCATTTGGGAATGGGGCAGTTTGGGAAGAAGACCTGGAATTTCTATTTTTAAGCCTCGGCTTTCTCATCATGAGCTAAAATAGGATAAAAGTTCAAACATTTAGGACCTTGGGAAATCCATTCTCCCTTCTGAGGAGACCTAGGAAAAGGAGGATGGTTCCATTATTTATTGTTAGTTTATTTATAAATATAATGCACCGAAAGGGGGAAAAAAAAAGGTCAGACTTTAGGGCATCGAGCTATGTTGTGTTCAGAGAAAAGCTTGGAAAACATTTCTCTGAGGCCCACCCAAATGGATCCCACAGATTGAAAGTGTGAAAAGCCTGCAGTATTCTGCAGTGTTATAATATACCCAGAAAGGATATCCTATCAAAATTCCAGTGTGCCTATGTATAGAGGCAAAAAAAAAAAAAAAAACAGTATAATCTGACATCCAGGATAGCTTTCCAAGTAGACAGTTGTCTGTCTGGTATGTATGAAGGGAGAGTCCTGTCTTTAGGTCTTGGAGGCTTTTTTCTGTCTCTGAATTTTCTGTTAAAATGCAAATATTGTAGGAGGAATGGAACCTTAAAGACTTAACAACATAGTTGCCCCATATCAGGGATTAGCAGTGAAATGGGAATCTGGAACATATGCAGACCCTATCAGCTTTCTACGATGGTATCTCCACGAGGAGGCACAGAGCAGCTGCTTACTAAAATGAAGGAAGTACATGTATGGACTTTTGGGAACCGGCTCCCATTGACTAACCTTGTGCTTCAAAGAAGCGATTTTTCCATTGACTACAGAGCCAGAAATATGTCGGTATCTGCAAAAGGACCTGAGTCAGCTCTGGCTATCTTGATGCATTCACATTTAGGGGAGAGCTAGGATGACTTCTTCATTCATTCATTGTGTACAATGAGTCCATCCAGTAAGTGCACTCAAAAGAATAATGGCAATAAAAGAATTATCTTATTGCTATTTAAAAACCATTTCCTTTCCACTGCTTAAAACATATTTCTAGTTTTCAAATGACATCTAATAGACATTCTTTTTTTCTTTTTTTTTTAAACCTTTACCCTCTGTCTTAGATTCAATATTGTGTATTGGTTCCAAGGCAGAAGAATGTCAATGGCTGGGCAATGGGGGTTAAGTGATTTGCCCCAGGGTCACACAGCTAAGAAGTATCTGAGGACAAATTTGAACCCAGGACCTCCCATCTCTGGGCCTGGATCTCAATCCATTGAGCCACCCAGCTGCCCGTAGATATTCTTTCTTAAAAGGGATTCTAGAATAGCTTCCTTTCTTGTGGCACCCAAATCCATGAGCTCACAGATCCATTGACATACTGAAGGATAATAAAATCTCTGAAAATATGAAATCAAGTCAAAATAATGACTTGTACTTCATAGAAAAAATTATGGGGGGCAGCTGGGTAGCTCAGTGGATTGAGAGTCAGGCCTAGAGACGGGAGGTTCTAGGTTCAAATCTGGTCTCAGACACTTCTTGGCTATGTGACCCTGGGCAAGTCACTTGACCCCCATTGCCCACCCTTACCACTCTTCCACCAAGGAGCCAATACACAGAAGTTAAAGGCTTAAAAAAAATAAAGAAAACATTATGGGTTAGTTTGGTCCAGAAATAGTGTAATGCCATTTTTGTCTTGCAATTTGTGATGGAAGAGAAAAGAAAATCCTATTCTATCCAGCCACTGCTTTGCCTAGTCTGTCCCCTCCACTTAGCTTCTCTAGAGTCCCTCTGCATCTCCATCTACTCTTTCCCTTAAGGTCCAGTTTGAAGCCTGACTTCATAATGAAACCCTCTTGGATTAGAGTTCCTTAAATCCTTTTTGTGATCTCTCTTGCCTTCTCGTTTGAATTCCAGTCTATCCTTCATTCACCTACCAAAGTGATCTTCCTAAATCTGACCATGTCACTTCTTTTAAATAAACTCCTGGCTCCCTAATGCCTCTCTGGGTTATATGTCTTTTAAATTTCTTCCTACCTTTTCAATATTCTTACACTTTACTATCTTTATTTTCCATAGACATTGGCTTCTTTGTTATTCCATTCAAAAAGCACACCATCTCTCCTTTTCACCACCTCTTCTCTCCCCATGCCTGCAATGTTCTCTCTACTCACCTTTATCTCCTGGTTTCCTTAAATATCTCATCTTCCTACCATGGGAGGAGAAATACAGAAGAAAAATAACTGCTTGAACACATGGGCTGTTGGGGATATTATTGGGGATGTAGACACTAAATGATAACTCTAGTCCAACTATCAATAATATGGAATTAGGTCTTGATCAATGATACGTGTAAAACCCAGTGGGATTGTGTGTTGGCTAAGGGTGGGGTGAGAGGGAATTGGGGGAGAGGGAAAGAACATGAAATATGTAACTAAGAGAAAATATTCAACATAAAAAAATAATTTAAAAAAATTAATAACAAAAAATACCTCATCTTCCTTAAATCCCACCCAAAGAAAAAAACCTTTCTTACTCTCCATTCCTACCACCACCACCACCACTAGTGACCTATCTCTGAAATTACCCCCATTTACACCATATTTATCTCATTGTACATAGTGAATGGTTGCTTGTAGATTTTCTGCTGTCCTCAATTTTTCCCCCATTTGAATACACATTGAGGACAGATATCTTGGTGGTTTTTTTTTTCCTTTTCTTTGTAACCCAGCTCATAGTAAATTGTGAATAAATCTTTATTGATTAATTGGTCTCTTATTTATACTAATTGGATTCTAACACAGTTATTTACATGCTTGTCTTTTTTTCTCTCTCCCCACTAATGCTCCCTTATAATCATAAGCTACTCAAGACTATGAACTATGTGCTTTTTCATCTTTTTAACCCAAGGACCCATCACATTATTGCTTTGGAGAGGTACCTTATCTCTGAGTTTCAACACCTCAACACTGATTATTCTTTTACCAATTAGTGAACTTCATCTTCATCATCCTTTAAAATTATAAAGTCAAAGGCCAACATCTCCATGATGCCTTCTTTGAACAGGCAAAGGCTATAGGAATGAACAACATCAGAGCACCATTCTTTTCATACTAATAATCTATATTATATATATATATATTCTATAGATGCTATGCAAATTTCTCCATGATATATTATATCATGGGATTCTCCTTTCCTTTTTCTAGTACCTTATGCCTTTGCCTCCCTACCTTGTAAGTCCCTTTAGGGAAAAATGTTGGAATAGATAGACTGTTGGATCATCGGTGCTTGCACATCCATCCCCCATTTTATGAAAGCCCATATGCTGAAGCTGAGATTCACATTACCCCTCAGACATTAGTTTGCTAGCTGGATAACCACAGTCAAGCCAATTGATGGCTTTTAGTCCCAGGCCACTCCCTAAGATTAGTCTCTAAGATGGCAGAGGCTAATTCTCAGATGCTTGATGGGTAGCTCTTCAGCATTTACTCTAATGAAGAAGCCTGAGCAAATTTAAAAAAAAAAAACAATTTTGTGACTTTTTATTTGTAAATATGAGTCATAAACTATCCATTTATATCATTTTGTGGTAAGGGAAACTGAAATGGAGTTGTTTTTTTAAATATATGGGAACTTGGATGACAAGGATTCCAATATCCATGAAAGGAGGATTCTTTGGCTTTGTTTCTATTTGTCTTTCTCTCCTCTGTTAATCTGTAAACTCACCGATCACAAGAAGTATGCTAGAAGTTCACTACCTGTCCCTCCCTCCACAGGGCCTCCAATATGTGTCAGTGGCAAATGGAAATTTAGTAAACAGTAAACAAAAAAGCATTGATGAAAATTGAAATGAAGGCAACCAACATGTATCAAGGAGTCCTAATGCCATGCAATGTCTAAGGACAATCTTGTGGATGTATTATATAGAAAATATACTTCAATCACATATATAGGCTTTAGGAATCAAGAATAGAAAACTACACTAGGATAAAAAAACAAAACACACCAATGGCAGAGCACTGAACGGGGAGTCAAGAGACCAGATCTTAAACGTGAGCTCTGCCTTTCACTGGCTGTGAGAGTTTGAGCCCCTCAGCTCGTCATCTGCCAGATAAGAGTTCGGATTGGCTCCTCTTTTATGTTCCTTTCCCTTTTTAGCAACAAGGTGGAATGATCCTATGTGCACAATTGAGACATGTGTGATCTAGGAATGAATCAGATGTAGTTTATGTGTATATACTCAAAATCACAGAAGGCACCCGAGAACCTAAGAAACAAGGTTAAAGTCATCCATACTGTATAGTCTGATAACATTCAGGCTGAGGAGGGAGTAGAGTGGTTAGAGCACTGGGCCTGAAATCTGAAAGACCTACTGAGTTCAAATTCGGCCTTTCTTCCTAGTTATGTGACTTAGTCACTTCACTTTTGGCTGCTTTAGTTTCCTCCATTATAAAATGGAGATAATCACAGCACCTTCCTCCCAGGGTTTTGTGAAAATCAAAAGAGATAGGGGCCTATAGGAAGCACAGTGGATATAGAGCCAGGCCAGGAGTTAGAAGATGTGGATTCAAATCTAGCTTCTGACACTTCCTTTCTGTGGGATCCTGGGCAAATTATAACCTCAATTGTTCTTTTTAATTTTAAGAAAATCAAATGAGATAGTATTTCCAAAGTACTTACTATAATGCCTGGGAATTGCCCTTAAAAATCTTTTAAAATAAATAAATAAATGAGATAATATTTGTAAAATGCTTAATACAATGCTTGACAATTGCCTTTAGAAATTAAACATTATTCTAAATTTTTTAAAAATCAAATGAGATATTTGTAAAATGTTTAATATGATGCCTGACACATAGTAGGCACTATAACTAAGGTTTTTTTTTTTTTTGGTTTTTTTAAACCCTTGCACTTCGGTGTATTGTCTCATAGGTGGAAGATTGGTAAGGGTGGGCAATGGGGGTCAAGTGACCTGCCCAGGGTCACACAGCTGGGAAGTGGCTGAGGCCAGGTTTGAACCTAGGACCTCCTGTCTCTAGGCCTGACTCTCACTCCACTGAGCTACCCAGCTGCCCCTATAACTAAGTTTTTTAAGCTCTACTAAAGACAGAAAAAGAAAATAAATTGAAATCTTGCTTTTGAAATAAAAGGAACTATAAGTAAAATGAAAATTTTTTGAAGTGGAGTTTTTTTTTAAATTTAGTTTGTATATCTACAGCACCTAGCCCACAGTAGGCACTTAATAAATATATGCTAAAAAAAAAAAAAGAATGACTAAGCTAATGGGTAAATATCTACTTTGAATTATATCGTGGGTTTGTTATTAATGGAAGGGATCTTTCACTCAAGCAGATAGATGGTGAGCTGTGTTTGCTGGACTTTTTCAAGGATAACTGTTCTTCTCTCTGGTGACTTTGAGCAAAAGGAATGCAGAAGATTAGGTGACCTCTTGGAAGTATCTTAGAGTACTATAATTAATTAAATTTTAATCCCAGACCTAAGTTCAAGAAGTCCTTGCAAAATTACTCTAGGCAGCCTTTAAAAGGAGATGTGTTCCCCGGCTAAGGCCTGATTAGATTAAGGGAGGCCGTCCTCCTCCTGCTCCCCCCCAGCTCCCCAGCACAGGAAAGTGGGGCCCAGCAGTAATCATCCCGGCCAGGACTTCCACTCACTGGCCAGACCCACGTGTGAGAGAGATGTCAGAGCAGCAGAAGAGGGAGCTTAGCTGTTTTTATTCATAGTCCAGAACCTGAAATGTTTGGGACAAACCTTTCAAGCCAATGAAAGGTCCCTCCCTCCCAGGCCTCCGTGGAGAGTCATGAACACTGTCACGGGCCTGTCAGATAAAAGTTAATTGTGTCTCCTGTTGAGTGATCCTTCTGCTCGGCTTTTAAGAAACTTGCAGATTTCATTTCAGAGGGTGAAGGGCAAGTTGAAATTCTCTCCAGATGTCAAGGTTTGGTGGCTTGGGGGAAGGGCCACCCCGATTCTCCAGATCAGGCCTCTCTCTGCAAAGGAGGGGGGGGACGGAGGCAACAACAAACAGCTTCCCTCCCACAAGCGAAGGGTCTAAATGAAAAGCCTTTGTGCCATAAGAAAGTGGACGAAGGGGAAGAGAGGAGGATAAGCAGTTGTTCCTGGCACATTTATAAGCTCTGAAAGATCCTGACTTTCAGCTCTGTGCTAACAGCCACAGCCATCGCGCTTCACACTGGGATTTTATGGGGATAATGAGCCCTTTATTAAAACAAAATATCTGCAACTTCCATTAGGGCTCACGCAGCAAGAGGCATTCCATAGACTGTCTGTCCATGCACAACAGGGAGGAGGCCCTCAGCTTGGCAAAATAAACGAGGCCTTCCTCAAGCCCTATCCAGGCCTTCTGGCCTGCTCCATAGAGCCACCGAGAGAGGAGCTGGTGGCTGGGAGGCTTTTATTCCAAACTGCCTGCTTAACATGATAAGAGACTTTGTTTGACAGCCCCCAAACGTATCAGGGGACCATTCACTCGAGGGCATCAATTGACAATTTTATGGATGCTGGCCTAATGATTTGTACTGAAAAGATGGTCCAGAACCAGCTTAAGAGAAGAAGAAGAAAATGCCTTGTAAATAAAACGGAAGCAAATTGATGATGGTTTTTCATGCTCAGCTAATTGCTAGAGTCATTAACCCTTTTGCTGACAGAATGCTTGGAAACTATTTTATAACATCTCATAGAAAGGTTATCTTCCTACCCACTACAGGGGCACAGATCTCCAAGCACTAAATGCTATTATAATATTACTCTAATGCAGAAATTCCCTGTAGTCATACAATTCCACAAATAACAAGTAGTAGAACTTATATACTGTGTAATTAGAGAACCTTGAACCCTTAGACTTCAATTCCCAGAATCCTTTTCCCTTCGTCCACGTAGCTTCCTTACGTGTTATAAATAAGTTTTCTGTAACCCTGCCCTCTTGCTGTCGTTTCCCATCTGCAGGACTGGGAAAGCTGTTTTTACTCAGGCGTTTATTTTTGTCTTTTTTATTCCTTTTACTTCAAGTTATTATTAATAAATCTTATTAAATATAATACTTGGAATTATTGCATATTAATTTTTAAGTTTACAATACTGTTATTTCTTAGGGAAATTCTGTCACTGAAATAAAAATGATGATACTTGGGGATTTATGTCAATACTCACTGCTTTTCACTGCAATGAACCCCATTCCTTGTTTGTTCTTTGAACACCTGTTTGGTGATTCTGTTCATAGATTAATCCATTCACTGGAGAGCTATGATTCTGATGGTGGCCCAGAGAAATTTAAAATGAGACATACTTACATTGAAAGCAAAAGAAACTAATGTTGGAATGATCAAATCAGGAATCTTTGATGTTGAAAAAAATCAAGGGTATACCTAACTGAGTAAACGTGATTGGAAGGATGTATTTTCTTTGAAAATGTCAGCATAAATGAATAACCATCAATAAAGGCAAGAAAATAGATAAACGTTTCCCAATAAGGGATAAAGTACACAAACTAATAAGAATTCTATTTGTTCTCTGTCTCTTCCCATCTCCTCTGGCTGCTTTCTTGTTTTATATGAAGTTGTAGTCTTTGTTTCATATGTAGTTTTGTTATTTTGAGTTGGTCATAGTTCTATTCATGTTTAATTTTTAATGATATATTAATAGTCTGCAAAGACAGTGTAGTATAGAGTGTGGAAGTCAGGATACCCTGAGCTCAAACCCTCAGTGGGTGGGTGACATAGGAAATGACTTACCCACTCAGTATCCAGACAACTCTCTAAGGATACAAATTACTGAAAAGCACAGGATACAGATGAGTCTGAAGGATGGGAAAATCTCATCAGTAGGTTCCTATATTTGAAATCAGAGCCTTGGGATTAACTCTGCCTCTGATTCCATTCACCTCCCTCTAAATTCCATCTCTCCCTCCTTTGCCTTTGTATAGGTTTTCCCCAAAGGCTGGAATGCATTTCTTTTTCCTCCCTGTATCCTGGTGTCCCCAGCTTTCCTGCCTTCACCTATACAAAGCTCCCTAGCTTTCAGAGATATATCTTTTTAAGATTATTTTTTTATACTTCTTTTTCTATACGTCAGTTTTTCCTTAGCTTGTCCCAAACCAGGCCTTCATCTCACTTATGGGTCATCTCTATACCTTGTCTCAGACTGTACTCCACCCCCATCTACCAGTTACTTTTTATATATTATCTTTCCTTATTAAAGGGGAGGCTCCTTGAGGTCAAGGACTGCTACACTTGCTTGATTTTATATCTCCAGCACTTTGAACAATGTGTGGTCAATAGTAACACTTTAATATCGGTTCAATCTCTCTCTCTCTCTCTATCTATCTATCTATCTATCTATCATCTATCTATCTATCAATCTAGCTGTCTACTTATCTATCTCTCTATCTGTCTGTCTGTCTGTCTGTCTGTCTGCCTGCCTGTCTACCTACTTACCTACCTACTTCTATCTATCCATCTATCTATCTATCTATCTATCTATCTATCTATCTATCTATCTGTCCGTCTGTCTGTCTGTCTGTCTGTCTGTCTGTCTGTCTGTCTCTCTGTCTATTTGCTGCACCTCCATTCAAGGCCACTTGAGGACAGGAAGAATTTTATTGGTGTCAGTAGGTCTTCAGATTCAAACAAAATGTCATCTACTTAATAGGTGTATGAAAAGTTTGTGGAATTAAATTGCATTTTCCTAAAATCTTTTTTCTTTCACTAAAATTATAGAAATATTTTTTACTGAATGTAATCCTTTTATATATATATATGATATTCATCAATTTCATTCCTAATATTCTTCCATTTGTTTGTTTCCTTTGTAATAATTTTCTTCTTTTTCATAGTTGGAACAAATATAGAATTCCTTTTCTAGCTTTTTACTAGAGTTCGTTTCACTTTATAATTGTTTTGTTTGTCTTTTATTCAATCATCCTTTTAGTAGGCAACCAATATTTTCTTATTGTTATTAACAGAAACTTCACAAAACTACTCTAAGCAAAGTTCGTATGGTACATGTCCACATGTATATACATGTGGATAAAAACTTATCTTGAACTTCCTTTTATCAAATATGAAAGCTTCATTTTGTGGATCACCTTGCTCCTATCCTCTAAGTTCCTCTGACTCTGCTATCTTGACAAGTAATCCAATAGGATTTACTTTCAAATTTGATTTTTAAATTTATGTTTTCCAATTTTTTGAGACCTTAGAGCTAGGATATATCCCTGGATCATAAGATCTTAGATTTAGGCCAAAGGGGAATAGATATAGGGTTGAGAATATGAGCTTCTTAGCAGGTGTTTGGTAGGATTTGGGGCAGAAAAACATATTCCACAGAGATATACAGACATGAGAAGATAACAAAGTAATCTAAAAGAAAAGAAGATGGTAGTATAACATGGGTAACAGGATTATGGACAGTGGCAGTGAAGCGTAAATACAGAGAGGGGAGCTGGAGCCAGAGAAAAGAGAAACAGATTGGGGATGGAGATCCAGCCTTGGTTGAAGAATAAGAACTAGGCAGTTAGAAGTGAGTCCTGAAGTGCAGAAGCACTCCCCAAATAAATAGGGTGAAAAACTGAGCCAGAAGTCAAACTCGTTAATAAATTTGGGCAAATGCAAACCCTGAGATTCAGTAAACCAGGTAAGCCTACAAGAAGGAAGAATTACCTACTAAAGGGTGAAGTAAATCAGATTGGTCCAAAGCCTAGGCAGGTGATCAGGAATCACAAGATGTATAGGAACCCAAGGGGTAGGGCAAAGTAGGGAGAATAGCTACAAGGTCCTAATTCCAAGATCTTGACTCTGAAGGAATTTATTTTAAGCAGAAGATTTTTTAAATACTTCTTTTGAGGAGAAGGACAAATTCTCATTCTGCAGGATCTAATTTTTTTTAAGGAAGAGAAAGGCCAGTAACCTTGACTACAATTTCTAACAAAATCCTAAAATTTAACATAAGTGGATGATTAGTGAATATCTAGAATAGAAAATGGGGGACAGTTAAAAATGGGGAGTGGATTTCCTTTCTCTAAAGAAGGATTGGGGGAATATCTGTTCTTCAAAGGATGACAGAATGACCATTTGTTCAGAAATGCTATAAGGAAAATTCAAGTGCTTGTAAGAGTAGTACTACATGGCCTCCAAATTTCTTTCCCTTCTTTCAAAATTATGTAGTTCATTCAAGGAAGAAATCTTTTCAAAGGAGAAATAAGTTTAAAAACAATATTTGGTACTATCATTCTTCAACACATCCTTTACTGTTAGCTTCCAGTATCATAATTATGTATACATTTCTTTTCTATGAAATGATAGTATTCATTCTATTGAAAGGTTCAGATTGCTTATTAAATCATAGAAGTAACTGAGTGACAATGAGTCATCCAAAACATTAAACTCACAAAATACTAAGGTCTTTTTTAGTCCTAAAAGTCTGTGATTCAATGTTCACACTGAGTAATTTTAAATACTTCAATATAAACATTAATACATTAAATAAGAATTTATCAAGCTCCTATTCTATGCAGAACATACTGTTAAGCAAAGGAGAAAATGCAGTTTAACTAAAACATGGCCCCTGCCAAAATAGTCTGGTAGGGAGATTTACATCATGCACCAGGTTGTCCATCTACCAAAATACATCACACCTAACTTCAATAATATCCAATTCTAAATTGCTCTGTTTGGCAAAATCTAACTTCTTCCTACCTTTCCAGTGTTTTCAGACTTTCTTCTTCAATCCAGTAATAGTGGTTACTCCACTCTGGCCACTCCACAAAAAAAAGACACAATCTTGGGGGCAGCTGGGTAGCTCAGTGGATTGAGAGCCAGGCCTAGAGACAGGAGGTCCTAGGTTCAAATCTGGCCTCAGATACTTCCCAGCCGTGTGACCCTGGGCAAGTCACTTGACTCCCATTGCCTACCCTTACCACTCTTCTGCCTTGGAGCCAATACACAGTATTGACTCCAAGATGGAAGGTAAGGGTTAAAAAAAAAAGACACAATCTCACTGATCTGGGCATTCATTTTTTATTTTCCCCCTACCTGGAATCCTCTCCTTCCTCTATTCTGCCCAAGACATCCTTGGTTTCCTTTAAGTCTCAACTAAAATCCCACCTTCTACAAGAAGCCTTCCCTAACCCCTCTTGAGTCCAGAGCCTATTCTCTGTTTGTTATTTCCCATATATCCTATATATTATAACTTGCTTTGTCTATATTTGTTGGCATATCGCCTCCTGAATTAGACTGTGAGTTCCTTGTGGGCAAGTACCTTTTGCTTCTTTTTGTATTCCTAGCATTTAGCACAGTACCTGACAAAAAGTAGAAGCTTAATAAATGCTCATTGATTAATTTATTGCAATACAAAATGCATTTTAACAAAAGGTTTACAAATACTCCACTAAAGTCTTCTAATGCCTAAATGTGATTTGGGAGCAATTGGTTCCTTGAAAAGCATGCTGAAAAAGTTTAATATCTAGCAGGTTCTATCAAACTGAAAAGCCTTTGAGCACAAGCCTAATGACAGACTTATATGTTTGTTATTCAGGGAGAGGTTTGGCTCAATTTAGAGGAGGAGGAGGAGAAGGAATATCTAAAATGTATAAAGCTTATTTTATTACATAAAATTTCTATGCACAAAGCAGTGTGCTAAGTGCCTTACAATTATTATCCCATGTGATCCTTAAGAAAAACTCTGGCACTAAGTGTTATTATTCCCTCCATTTTATAGATGATGAAACTGAGACAGAGATTAAAGTGACTTGCTCAGGGTCACACATCTAGTAAATATTAGAAGATAGATTTGAGTTCATGTCTTCCTAACTCCAAGCCCAGCATTCTATTCATTATAACATCTAATTGCCCCAAACTTTAGAAAGGTTTATCACTAGACTGTTGGTTACTTGGTGATGTATTTTTTTCCTGGTCAAAACAACTAATGAAATAGACTGCCCAAGTGTGTTTAATAAGGGTTGGGAATTTGTATCATGGAATAGAATGCCATTGGGGTAATATTATGTTTGTTTGGCATATTGAAAAATATATATGTATATATGCATGGAGACAAAGAAGAGGGACTGCCTTTGATGTCATGGAAACTCCTGTGTGAAGAGAATTCTTCATCAACTCCAAGAGTCTATTGCTCTAGGTCAGGGTCCGAGGCAAGAGTTGAATACAGTCTTCCTGGCTTCGATGCCAGTTATCTATGCCATACTACATCTTAAATATGTGTAAACAAATAAATGAATATATGTACATATATTAATTCATACACATACATACAAATATACCTACATATATTCACTCTATTGTGTCTGTTTTCTGCCTGCCTTATATCTGCCTTTAGTAAGTTAAAAATTCCTTTTCTTTAAAGCAATCCCACACCTATTTCTTCTCTTTAAGGGCCATCCTTCCAGTTTTCACCACCTAATTGTAAGTAGAAGTACTATTCTCAGAAACCATGCCTGTTTCTAATTGACTTGTAGCAGAGGGGAAAAAAAGAAAACGGGTAAGAGCTGATCTCTTATCCTTAATTCAATTACAAACCTTCCAATAAACTGGGGAAACAGTCATTTGCAGCTCTCATTCAGAATGATAAGATCCGATTCATCAGTCCTTACTCAGGCAAAATGTTCATTCATTTTCATTGGAAATTCTGCTTATCTTTCAGAGGTCAGTGGTTATGTTATTGTCTACCTCCATCACAGGTTTTCAGTAGGATTTTTTTCTTCTTTTCCTTCTATAGCTTTGGGGCAAAAACTATCGAGGCTTATTAGAACTTGATGAGAGCCTAAATAAGGGAGCTGATGGAAGCTGCCAAAGAGGGCACCAATAAGAAGAAAGCTTCTTAGTAACACTGAGGACGGATGGAGAGGGGATCCAATTCCATGATTTATATAGAGAAGAAAACATATTTAGCCTCCAACTTTTGATCTTTGTACTTAAAGGAAAGCAAAAAATCATCCAAATTAAACATTTTTGACATAGTCATTTGTTAAATGAAAAAGTGAAAGACCTTTTTCTTTCTCATCCCACCTATCTACTATTATCTAAAAATTAATTTCTATAATGTTTTGGAATGCAGAGCACTAGATTTGAGCATTAGACTTGGTTATAAACACCAGCTAGGCTACTTTCTACTTATGACACTCTGAAGGGGGAAATCACTTCACTTCCTAGAGCCTCAGTTTCTTCCTTTGCAAAATGATGATGGTGGGTCAGATCACTTTTCAAGAGCCTTCCAGAACTAAATGCTGCAAAGTAGGAAATAGCTAAGAGAAAGAATAGAGCTAAATTTGGATAATCTAGCATGGCACAAAGTGGCTGTACATCACATACTGTAAACCCAAGTATCCCTACTTAACACTATCTCATATAATTTCACTGGGAAGGTAGGTGATATCGTAGATAGAGTACTGCATCTAGAATCAGGAAAACTAATCTTCATGAGTTCAAATCCAGTCTCATCTACTTAGTCTCTATGTGACTCTGAGAAAGTCCTTTTACTCTGCCTTAGTTTCCTTATCTATAAAATGAGCTGGAGAAAAAATTCCATCAAAACATTTTATTATATTTGCCAAATGGGATCCTGAAGGGTCAGACATAATGGAAAGGGCTGAACAACAATACTATTCATGTCACTTCCCTGCTCATTATCAGATATATTTCACCTACCCATTGGCTACCTTACTCCCTCAGCTATCCCTTTTCCTTTCTCCTACTTTTCAGCTCCCATTTATGTGTCTTCTCCTATTAGAATGTTAGTTCCTTTAGTTGTTGGGAGTCTTACATTTCCAGCATTTAGCACAGCATCTAGCTGTTAGTAGTCAGTCACCAAATGCTTGTTCATTAACCACAAAATACTGTTATAATAACTTGGGGAGTTATAGATCCTGATGGGTCACAAATGTAAAAGTAATGAGCCCAAAAGGTCAACCCCAAATGCAGTTTGACACAGTACGAGAAAGTGTTGAATCTTCCTATTTCAATAATTAGATGATTTCCTAACAGTTGATTGATAATGCAACTTGAGAACTAAAGGAATCAGCTGATTGGTGAACACAGCTGACCAGTTCCAACTAAATCCCTAAGAAACAAATGAAGATGGTTGTATTCTCTTAATTACTAAACTAGTAGACTTGTGTGTTAGGTTCATCAAGAATAATTAGTTTAGATAACTGGTTCTGACTGCAAGATTGACTCAGAATATGATTTGAGGATTACTAAATTTGAAATCTTTTTCCCTAACAACCAAGATGACTCCTTCAACTGACATCCCCTTTCTGGAACCTTGAGAATCACAGACAGGTTTAAAGATGGCTTCTTTGTAAATGATTTAATGTTGGTAAATGTAGGTGAAAAAGGAAAATGGGATTAATGATGGAAAGTGGGAATAGGATTTCTAAGTTGAATCTAAGTTAATGAGTAGTTGTTGAATATCCCAGATAATTATTTGATAATCAGGAGCTTGACAGCCTGGCCAGGCCAGAAGTCCTGACCCCTTTTGATCAAAGTTTTGCTCAGCTGAAGATGGTTTGGTTTTGAATAAATCTTCTTGATGTAAAATATCAGAGCACTGAAGTTGATAAATAAGTTGAATGTATTTCTAGTTGATAGAGATTGAGAGTAATATCAGAATTAAATCTGCCTTTTCCTAAGCCCAAACCACCTCTCTCTTTTGCCCAGTTTAACTCAAGGACTGAGACCAGAAGTGGTCCAGGTTTGCCCCTTATATAAGCAGTTTTTAACCACCCATTGGCTCATGCCAGGCTCATGCCACCTCAATTCATTCTGATTCTAATCAGGTAACTGGCACTCAAACTTGACCCAACATGGCTGCTATTAAAAATTCTTACAATACTCAATATTTGGATCATGGTAGAGCACAAGAGTGACTATCATTCCCTCATTAATGACAGTGATACCTCTCAAATGCCAACTCAGATAAAATTGAGGGTTTTTTGGACTTCTCTGACGTACCTTTGATGTTGAACTAAAACCTTGAAAATGATTTTCAGACGTACAACTATTTACCCCTGGCTCTTCTTTCTTATGCTTGTAAAGGTGATTTTAAACCTAAGAATAAGACTTTATATTCATAATAATAACATTCATGTTATTAATCTGCTAAAACAATTTTGAATACTGACTCATATACTATACAGCTAAGATAGTGACTTAACCTCTGTGGTCCTCAGTTTCCACATCTGGAAATTGAGTAGGATGTTGAGTTGTGATTGGTGATTATCTGCTGATGGGGCATGGAAGCATGTTGGCCAGACATTAACAACAGATATATCTTTTTTCTTATCAGGGTATGGGTCTAAATATGATGAAGAATTTAATGACTACTACTCTATTTTAATAGATGATAGAAGTTGAACAAATGTTAGATGATTTTATGGCTAAGAAAACTAGAAATGTCTGGAATGGCTAGATCTGACTGTTTGGTACCAATTTTGGAAATCTAGGGTGGAGGAGGTCCTGTGCTATTTGCCAATTTTATCAATGACTTGGATAAAAACATAAATGGCATATTTATCCGGTTTTCAGAACATACAAAGCTAAGAGGGATATTAGGATTATAGTTATAGAACTAGAAAGGGCCATAGTGACCATCTTATCTAGCTTCCTAAAGTTACAATTGTGCCTAGTGACTTACCTATTTTTTAACATCTTTTATAGTGTTTCCCAACCCCTCTTAATTCTTGTGAGTTCTCTCTGTTAGTTTTTTTTCTATTTATCTTATCTATAGCTTGTCTCTCTCCCTCCCTCACTCCCCCCATCTCTCTCTCCATATACATATATATATATATATATATATTTGTTTGCATATTATTGCCCTTATTAGATTAAAAGCAACTTGAGGGGAAGGGATTGTCTTTTACTTCTTTTCATATACCCAGTGCCTAGCATGATGTCTGATACATAGAAGACAATGAATAAATGATTATTAATTGATTGATTAAGTTCTTACACTACTTTGCTAAGTATTTTAGTAATACTCCTTCCTTAATCAAAGTATGAAAAGTGTTGGATTTGGAGTCAGAAGATATAGCTACATTTCCCATCTCTTCCATTTAGTATTTATTTGCTTTGAGGAAGTCATGACCTCTCTGGAGATCATCTGTGATACAATCGATCATTCAGTTGTTTTTCAGTCACATCTGACTCTTTGTGACCCCATTTGAGCTCTTCTTGGCAAAAATACTGGAGCGATTTACCATTTTCTTCTCCATCTCATTTTAGAGATGATGAACTGAGGTGAACAGGGTTAAATGACTTACACAGGGTCACAGAGCAAGGA
The DNA here is from genome assembly GCF_016433145.1 of Gracilinanus agilis. Classification (NCBI taxonomy): domain Eukaryota; kingdom Metazoa; phylum Chordata; class Mammalia; order Didelphimorphia; family Didelphidae; genus Gracilinanus; species Gracilinanus agilis. Next base: position 593,575,010 of record NC_058130.1, read on the forward strand.
CATGTTCAAGGCCAAATATGAACTGACAAAGATGAGTCTTCCTGACTCTATGCCTAGAACTCTATCCACTGGGCCACCTAGATGACTCTGTGTAAAATGATAGAGTTTTACTAAATCACTTCTAGTCCTAAACCTATAATATTGCTACCCTTTCTGCCTAGTTATACATTCTTCTGCTCTTCCTTCTTCTAGAATCAATAACAATACCTATCTGCTTCTTCAGACCCTGTGTTTCTACACTAAAGACCTTTTATTTTATTTTTTTTAAATGCTAACTTCCATCTTGGAATCAGTATTGTGCATTTGTTCCAAAGCAGAAGAGTTGTAATGGCTACTCAATGGGGGTTAAGTGATTTACCCAGGGTTACATAGCTAGAAAGTGTCTGAGGCCAGATTTGAAGCTATAACCTCCCACCTCTGGGCCTGGCTCTCAATCCACTGAGCCACCCAGCTACCCCAGATATTTTATTTTGAATGAACATTTTATTCACTCTGATTACAAGGGAGTGGAAAGCCAATTGTCCAGGCTTTTTACCTTCTCTTCTAGGAAGAAAACTGGTCTGTACTTCAAGCATGAATAAGTTCCTTGGCTTTGGCAGAAATACAAATAACATATACTGTAGTGCAGTTGTTGGAGAATTCTCCTAGCCCTCCATACTTTTTGAAGAAGGGCATGGGGAAATCAACACTGATTGAGTGAGTAGTTTTATGAGATGAGAAAATTAATATTTATTTAGAAAGTATACATAATGGGGATACTGGAATGTACTGAATTGTTAATGGACCTTTTGCTATGCAATTGAAAATGTTTCAAGTATTTCCTGTCAAATGATCCTATTGCCCCTGAGTAGCAAGAGCTATTACATTTCTTTTGAATTACTGCAGTAACACAACCCATAACCAGGATTGGATATGACTGAAGTTTACATGAATATAAACTGTATTTCACTCACTTACATAACTAATTTATTAAACATTTATTGAACACATTATGTTAGGCAGTGAGGGTATATTCAAGAGGATTACATTCTACCATTATTTTACTAATTTTACCTTAAAATATTTATGTGTATATATATATATATTATCTAATATTATTATTGCTTACAAGTCCCAACTCAGTGTAATCTTTCCCCGTGCCATTTTACCAATTAATATCTACACAATATTGATGAATTAAAAAGGATCATGTAATAAAAACAAAGGATCATATAGTAAGAAAGTTTGGTATAAAAGCATCTCCTCTAAAAATCTAGGATGTATTTCCTTACAACTACATAGAGAATCATTAGGTATGGTGGATCTTGGCCATAATCCAAACCTCTAAGAAGGCTCTTGAGCTTAGGAGTTCTCAACTACAGAGAATTAAACCAATCAGGCATCTACATTAAGTTTATCATAAACATTGTGAGTATCTAGGAGAAGGGAACCACTAGGCTGTCTAAGGAGGGGTGAATTGGACTAGGTTAGAAATGAAGCAGGTGAAAGTTCTCGTGATGATCCAAAAGGCATGAAGTCTGAGAGTACTCATTGCACTTCCAATCTGAATAATCTAGGGAGATCAAAAATAAACAAGGCAATCAAACCAAAAACTAATGAAACAAAACAAAAGAGAACCAAATTCAAACAGAAAAAATAGGAAAATAGAATCAAGTTTAAACAACACAGGTAGTATAGATACAACTCATAGCTCTTGGATGGATGGAAGGTCTTTTCTCCCTTTCTGGAATCTTAATAAATTGCCTCTGAAGTTGCATTTATGTTAGATGTTTCCATAAACAAATGCCATTATAGCCTTTCCATTGCTGGTGGGGAGTTCAAGTTTGATCTTTCAAAATTAAAAAAAAATCGCCCCCTTGTGTGTGTGGGGGGGGCCGGGGTGCCTGGGCATGCATTTATGAGTATATTAATAACTATTGATGAGTAAGGGGGCAAATCAGAAAAACCATTCTGTAGAAGGTGGCCTTTGAGAGGATAATGGAAATTATGGATTTCAAAAAATAGAGCTACAGAGAAAGTATAGTTAAACAATGAGAATCAACTATACAAAGACAAGGAATGGATTATCCTACAAATATCTTATGTCACTTAGACATAAACTTAAGTCACTTGACAAAACCCACTCCTCTACCAAGAAGATACAGCTAGAATTAAATTTCCCAAGATGAGACCATGTTTAGAGACATCTAAGTGGCTCAGAGAGGCAGATCTTAAAACAGGAACCCAGTGCTAGGTTCAAATTTGACTTCTGACACTTCTAACCTGTGTGCCCCTGGGCAAATCACTTAATTCTCATTTTCTAGTCCTTGCCACTCTTCTGACTTATAAAGGCTACTGATTCTAAGACATAAGGTAAGGGTTTAAAAAATTAGACTGTATGTAAATTTGTCTAAAAGGCTATAAACTTGGGGCTAGGAGAGCAATGAATTTGAATCCCAGCTCCAGTCCTCACTAGCTGGGCAAATTGAGAAAAGCACTTCATCTCTTTCAGATTTAGCTTCTGCATCACTAAGACAGAATTGCGTGCTGAGTGTGGTCTTCCACTCAAAGAGACAGTGATAAAAACGGGCCTGTGGAAAGAGAAGGGAGGGTAATAAAGTTTTTCATAATCATTCAAAGAAACATGGTGTGAATTTTATGGCGTTCCATATGCAGGCAATAATAGGCAAGCAGACCACAAGGAAAGGCATATAAGATTCAGCATTTTTGACAAGGACAAAGACATGACATTTCTGTAAAGACTTCAGCCTTAACCTTGGAAATCTGCCTGCTCAGGGTAAAGGCAGAGAAAATGAACAGAGAAGCTCTGAAGGTGGGCTGCAATGATTAAATGCAAATATATTCATTATAGAAGTGGCCAAACAAGAAGGGACCTTCCATTTTTAATGAATTTTTTGAACACACAAATGTACTTGCAGGTGTGCCTTTTTAATTTAATTGACCTTTGAAGCCTTGGTTATCAATGGGGCTGTGCCTGGGGTGAGAGGACATCATTTCTACTGTGCTTTTTCATCATTGATTTTAGAAGAGGAGTTATTACCATGTTAAATATGGAGTTTTTAATCTCCTGTCCCCTATCTAGCTTTCTTGACCTTCCTGCCTAGGTAAATCAGACTCCACTGGCATAGGAAGTTAGTCTTGTTTTAAGATTTTCAATGACAAGGTTTCTTCCGAAAGTTGAAATGGGTTTTAAAAGATCCTATAGGGAAAGACATGTGCTTTGTATAAATTTTGGAACATGGAAGATAAGCTAAAATGTTTTCTATGCTCCTGCTACATTGGCAGTAGATCAAGCCAATATAATTCTTTAAAAAATGTTTTATTGCTTTCCTCTTAACATCACAGTGATTTCTCACTCATCACCCCTTCCAGATTGAACCCTCCTTTGTGAATAAGAAAAGCAATTAAGCAAAAACATCTGATACTGAGACCATGTCTGACAATTTATACAATATTCTAGCACAGTAGTCTTTCTACTATGAGGGAGGAAGTATATTCCATTATCCCTTTTCCAGAACCTTCATGGTTTGGGGGGGGGGTGTTTGTTTTTTTCCTATTAATACTGAAACATCAATTTCTTTATAGTTATCTTTGTATTTACATTATGGTAGTCATCAAAAATACTATTCTCTTGGGTTTGCTTGCCATGCATCATTTCATAGAGACTGCATAGGTATAAAGCTGACCTTGAATCCTAGAAGACATGATTTCTAGTCCTACTTCTGAAACAAACTGGTTGTTCAACCACGGGCAAGTCATTTAGCTTCTCAGTGCTATAGGAAATTTCTTAAAACAAGGTGGAAAGGGAAACTCAGGGGCATAGCAGTGTCAGGCCTAGAGTCAGGAAGACCTGAGTTTAGATCCATACTTAGATACTTAACAGCTGTGTGACCTTGGGCAAATCAATTAATCCTGTCTGCCTCAGTTTCCTCATCTGCAAAATGAGCTGGAAAAGGAAATCACCAACCACTCCAGAATCTTTGCCAAGAAATCCCCAAATAGGGTCATGAAGAGTTACGAGTCAGACATGACTGAAACGACTAAATATCACAAATTAGAAAGGAGGTGATGGCCTGCGTTGATAGTGGAATGTCCCTTTTCTGGGAGCTCATAAGTCTAGTTTTTATCTTTATCCCATCAGTTTATACAAATCTACCCACATTTTTCTGAAATCCTCCTATTCGTCATTTTGAACTGCTCACTAATATTCCACTGGAGGCATTATCATAGTTTTTCATTTTGTTTTTCTTTTTGGTTCCCTTATTTCCAAATTAATGGACATGTCATTTGTTTTCAGTTCTCTGCTAATTACTGTGAATATGTTGAATCTTAATCTCTGTCTTTATCTTAATCTCTATCTGTATATATACCTTAAGAAGGTGCATATCCAGGTGTAGCATTGCTAGATCAAAGGACATGCAGTTTGTACACTTTATTACATACTTATAAAATGAAATCCAAAAAAGCTTAGACCTCTTCACAGTTCAACCTGTGGCAAGCCAGTGTCCTTACATTCCCAGATTCCCTCTAACATTAACCCTGAATTAATTAATTTAAACAAATAAACAAAAACTATATTTATCAAGGGTTTGTTATGTGTCAAGCACTTAGCAAAGTACTGCATATACAAAAACGACATATAACACAGGTAATCTCTGCACTCAAAGAGCTTATATTTTATTAAGAACAAACTGTCTCTTCATCGAGAGAGAGAGAGAGAGAGAGAGAGAGAGAGAGAGAGAGAGAGAGAGAGCCCTATGGAGATGTATGTTTCTCTGTGTCTTTATCTCTCTCTGTCTCTCTGTCTCTCTCCTCTGTCTGTCTCTCTCATCTCTCTGTCTTTCTCTGTCTCCTTCCCTCCTTCTCTCTCCTCCCCCCCAACCCCGTCCACCTACCCCACCCCTCTTTCTCTATCTTTGTGTGTGTTGTTCTTGTTGTTTTTCAATCATTTTACTCATGTCTAACTCTTCATGACTCCATTTGGGGTTTTCTTGGCAAAGATACTGGAGTGATTTGTCATTTCCTTCTTCAACTCATTTTACAGATGAGGAAACTGAGGCAAACAGGATGAAATGACTTGCTCAGGGTCATATAGTTGGTAAATATCTGAGGCTGGACTTAAAGTCAGGTCATCTTGACTCCAGGACCAACTATCTAACCTCTGTGCCACCCGGCTTCTCCTGGGTATGCATGTATACATATATATCCATACACATATATAGAGATAGGTAGATAGTTTTGTCTACTCTATACCCATGTTGGTAAAACCGTGGCACCTGGAGGGGGCTGCTCCATTTCCCCTCTCGACAGCACCTGAGGACATTTTTCATATGTCCTGCCCCTCTGCCCAGAAGCCCAATGTGAACATTTCCTCCCTCCACTGTCTAGGATAATGCAGAGGGGCTCACAGGAAGCTTGAAGGTACAGTTTGGGCACACAGTCTCTAAAAGGTTTGCCAATACTAGTCTATACAGAGCTCTGGCTCTGGCTTTAGAGACAAATTTGTGTGTATATACATATAAATATAAATATGTACATATTTATATCTCTCTTTATATAGATCCAGATCTAGATATTTTAGATAGAGATAGAAAAACATGGAAATATAGACATAGATGTGGGTATAGTATTCAAGCAGGAGTATTTTGTGTTGGACAAACAAAGGGACAATGAAGGAATTCATGGGTAAGTAGATTAACCCCTTTTTGAGTTTCAGTGATATCACTAATTTGTTTAGATCTCTAGAACTGAAAAGTGGAGATTGGGGGAAGATGGCACAGGTAGCTGCTGGCCAGGCTTGAGAGAAAAAGGAAGCATACCTAACTGGAGGTCCCCATCTTAACATCTTTTAAAATGTTTTCATGGTGTAACATGAAATATCGGAGCAATTTTAATCTTCATTTTTCTTACCATTAGCTACTTTGGAGCATGTTCTCATGTTCATTTTTTAAAAGTTATTTGTTCAAACAACTACAAGACAGAATGAAACAAAATGTATGTGTCAAAATTACTAATAACAAATACACACCTCAAAGAGAGATATGAAAAGATATATCTTCACACTCCTTTGCAAAGGTTAGAGATCTATAGATGTGAAACATCGCATTTATTTTCAGATATGTCCAATGTGGTTATTGATGTTGGTATTTTTTCTTTACTTTTGTTTTTTTAAGTATTATTTTATGGAATGACTCTGCAAAACAAAAAGTAGATAGATAAAGCAGAAAATTTAGACAAGATATTGCAATACTTTATTTAAAAGGAAGTTATTTGTTCATATCTTTTGATCATTTATTTAATGGAACAAGTATCATTTTTAGGGATGATGAAGCAGGGATTAATGTCATCATATAGCTCATTCAGATCTTTCTTACCCAAAAACAATTATTGTAAAATTGGAAGTATCTCAATATTTAAGGCAAAAATTGCATTTGATATATTTGTTGTTGTTAAAATGTATCATGTCACCAGAGATAATTGTCTTCGTGTTTAAGATTATATGACAACAAATATATGCTGAGTATGTCTTGAAACCAAATTTTTCATATTTGATATGCTTTTTTGCCTGTGTCTGCATACCATAAACAGCTCAAAAAACAGATCAAAGAATAAGATATTTAGTCATTCCACAACCAGAAGGTTCAACAGCAAGGATATCATTCTACCTCCCAAACACACACACACACACACACACACACACACACACACACACACACACACACACACATCTGCAGTAGGAAATGATGTAATAAAATGTGTTAATTCACTGAAAAATCTTAAGCCAGAAAAAAAATCTTGAAATAAATATCATGTAGCATATATTTTACCTAGCACATGTATCTATAATATGATAGGTCTAGACAAGACGGCCTTTCTAGTTCTAAACTTAAGATTGCATTATATTCCTAGAGAAAGACACTCAGGTTAATGAGGGGTTAAGTGTAGAGCCCTACAAAGGTTTTGAGTGGTTTAATATACAACATAAATTTCTGATGCATATTTAAGGTGATATCCACATATTTTCAAAAAGATTCTCCATCATCTGGATCAAAGCCATGGTAATACATAAGATTAGTACATGTGTATATGGGTAAGTGTGATAAATAAAAAGAGCATGGGGTCTAAGTCAGTAAGGACATCAAGCAAGTGTCCCAAAGAATGTCTGTCTGTCTGTCTGTCTGTCTTTCCCTCTCTCTCTCTCTCTGACTCTCTCGTCTTGAGATAATATATTTAAAGTGCTTTGCAAACTTTAGCTAGCTATTACTATTATATAAAAAATCATCATCAAAAATCATCTTCTTGAAAATCCGTGCTTTGATTTGCATTCTTGATACATTGAATATCATAGGATAATTTTTCTATAAAATATCATTCTTTCTGACAAGTTTTGGTTAGCTATAAATTAACTGAAAGAAGTAGAGAATTGAGGTCATCACCTAGGTAATGTAGACCAAATAATACTTTCACCTGAAATGTGCACATGTATTCCCATACGTATATATGTGTGTACTTTTGTATTAAATTACCTTTTAAGTATCAAGGAGATACGTTAATCTAGGCCATCCTCAATCCCTCAAGCACCAACACACATATCTGCAGCAGCAAAATATCACGTGGCAGGCATCGTCTAGCACACACATCTGTAATATGATAAGGCTGGACAAGATGATCTTTCCAATTCTAAACTTATGATCCATGATCCTATTAGCCTTAGGTTCTTAGAGAAACCTCAATAATGAGGGATTAAGTGTAGAGGCCTAGAAAGGTTTTGAGTGGTTTTTATATACAATATAAATTTTGATGCATTTTACGGTGATATCTGCATATTTTAAAAGAGATTTACTATCATCTTGATCAAAACCATGGTAATTGCATAAGATACAAATATATTTAAAATGAAGATAGTACATATAACAAACATGTTAATTAGATGAAAAACCATAAGCCAGAAAAAGCCTTAATATTTCAGGTTGAAATATCATGTAACATGCATTTGAGCAAGGACATACCTCTGTAATATTAAGAGTCTGGACTAAATAGCCTTAGGTCCCCTTCTGGCTCTAAACTTATAATCTTATTAAGCTTATGGTTTAGAAAAATAAATATCTCAAGTATTGAAAGACTAAGTGTAGAGCCCTACAAAGGTTAACACAAATAAAAAATTATTGATGAGTATACTTAAAGTGTGTTTATATATTTAATATATAATATATATGTATACATGTATTATTCTATCCAAAATGGTATGACTATAAAAATAGAAAGATTTATCTTTATAAGCCATATTACCATACACACCAACATTTTAATGACTTAATAACTGCACTATATAGACATAGATATTGGTTTCCATTATATTCAGAGAAAACCTACCACTATGGAGATGTGGCTGGAAGGAAAAAAAAAAGATATTATCTCATACACGCAAAAACTGTCCTTTGATCTATAGATGTAATTCTTAATTGAAGTGTCTATTGCTATTTGCATTTTTCTCAGCTTTCATGATGGACTACTCATCACCCATTTCCAAAAAAAAAATAAGTCATTCCATTTCTCTTTTCTAAAGATAGCATTATAAAGGATGATAACAAAATGAGTGTGAGACTGAAAGAACTTTCAAATGCCCCATCACTAAGAATAACGTAAGTATATTGCTTTGTTCAAAGTACCGACAGATAACCTTTTTATCTACATGAACTCATTGGGTTTCATTCTACTAATGATGTAAAAGTGACAAGTGAAAAAGTTAAATGCAGATTTTATGACAGGAGCAATACTTGTATTAGTGAAAGAGGTCTTGGAGGTCAAAATGGCAGATAAGTCAAAGTAAGATATTTTTAAAGTTAAGCTGTTAATGGATTTTTCTTCTTTACCTGTTCCAGGCAGCAAAATTTTCCTAACAAATTTCATGTTTTTAATAATGCTATAAAAATATCCTCCAATCTTTTCCTATGATGTCAGTGCTTCTCTCCAAAATAGGAAAGCCTAAAGTCATACTAAGATTTTGGGAGGTTTTATATAGATAAAAAAAAAAAAACTTATATCCCTTTAAGGTAGTAACATTTATACATTTTCAAAGAAATACAGCATCGTCTGGATCAAAAGACCAGAATGTTTACCCAACTATAATATTAGTATAGGGGAGAGTGTCATAGAATAAAAATAAAATAGGGTAAAAAATATTTTTCGAGGACATTCAGGAAGTCTGGGCTCTATCCCCAGCAGGATGTTATACCTCTATTCTCCACCCATATGATTTTTGACAAGTCATCTAAAAGCCTTTAAATAGGTGTTTATTCATTTACAAAATGAGAGTTTTAAACTAAATGATCTTCAAGTACTCTTCCAGCTTAAAAAGTCCAAGATTCTCTATTAATTGGAAATATCAGAAACATTTCAGGGAATTGAAGTAAATGGAAAAGAATTGGAATGAATTAGCCTGATGGGGAGGAAATGGGCATTTTTTGTAAAATATCATTAGTTATATTGAGTAATATTATTTTCCAATACATTAATACCTTAATGAATCTATAACTTCACTGATGTGAGGGTACTTTTTTCTGTGTCAACATAAATTGTATACCTTAGTAAACTGCATTCATGAGTTGCTATTGCTGAAAATTATCACCATCTATAATGAATGTCTAAACATAGCAAAACTGTACCAATGGCAGTCATAGTCATATATTCGGGTCCATACTCAAAATCCTTATAGTTTGATATGACAAATCAGTAGAAGACAGTAAGATCTGAGCTGGGTCTTTGACCAAAGGAAGGTACTTTAACAAATGGAAATGGGTATGATAGGAAGAATCCTTTCCTGGAATGTGGAAAGGAATCCACAGAGGCACAGAGATCAGAGAGGTCATGGCAAAAATATAAGATGGACATTGTACACAGTGATAGCAATAAAGTACGATGATCAAATGTGAATGACAACTGTTATCAGCGATGCGAGGGATAAATCCAAGGGACCCATGACAAAAAGGCTGATTACTGCTATAGAAGGAACTGACAAAGACTGATTGCAGATTGAAGTATGCTGCTCTTCACTTTATTTTCTCCATGAAATTTTCTCTAGTATAAGTGATATGTGTCTTCTTTCACAACATGATGAACATGGAAATGTGTACCATATAGTAATACTTGGACCATCTATATCATATCACTTGCCATCTCAGGGAAGGGGAAAGAGTGGGAGGGAAGGAGAGAACACAGCTCAAAAAATGTCAGAAAACAACTATTGAAAATTGTACCAATGTGTAATCTTGAAAAAAAACTTTTTCTGGGAAACCTTTTCCTGGGAAACCTTTTTTTCAAAAAGAATAAAAGATATAGAGGGGCCAGGTTTGACCAGAACATAGAATTTAAGAAAGGGAGAAGTAGAAAATAAAACTTAGACAGTAACTAAACCAAATAATATATGGTCTAGAATGCTAGGATAAGGAGATTATATATTATAGACAGTGGGAAGCCACAGAAGGTTTTAGATGTGACAAAAGTAAATCCAGATATTGTGAAGTATGTTTTGGAGAGAAGATGATAACTAGGAGGTAGATAAGCAAGTTAAAGGACTACTATCATAGTCCAAGCAAGAAGGCAAGAGTTCAAGTTGGAGAAACCAGATAGCTGTTGTTATTCTATTACTCAGTAATCATGAAGTCTAAAAGCAAATACTTAAAAATTGTTGAAGATAAAGGCTTCCCAAAGATTATTAACTAGGTTTTGTCTGTTTGGCATCTAAGATTGAGAAAATCCTTTAGATTTACATATTAAGTTGCTTTTGCTAACATATAATGATTCCATCCAGGAAATCCCATTGTTTCCATGGCCATATACTCAGTTTTACTGTCAAAATGCTAATGTTTTTATGAAAGAAAAGAGAGCCCCTTGTTTTATCTAATCCACAAAAATCAAAGTTTGTCATATATTCTTTTTTTTTAAACCCTTGTACTTCGGTGTATTGTCTCATAGGTGGAAGATTGGTAAGGGTGGGCAATGGGGGTCAAGTGACTTGCCCAGGGTCACACAGCTGGGAAGTGGCTGAGGCCGGGTTTGAACCTAGGACCTCCTGTCTCTAGGCCTGACTCTCACTCCACTGAGCTACACAGCTGCCCTGTCATATATTCTTAAGGAAGGATCAGCATTCAGAAAGTGAGTGAATCAGACAAAAGGATAAGCAAAAATAACAGTCAAAGACATTTTAAATAAGTGAAAAGAGGCACATGCAGTCCAGAAGTGGGACAAGTTGCAAACATATAATTCTTAATAGTTTTTCTGGCTCTACTTTATTTATTCATTTATTTAATTGTTTGTTTGTTTGTTTATGTATTTTCTGGCTCTACTTTTGACTCTAAACTTTGTCACTATGTCCGTCTGCCTTTTCATCTCAGAAAATTCCTCTACTTCTATGGTTCCCTTCTCCCTTCTTGAGGAAGGTTCCAGATTGGCCATCTTTTACCACTCTCTGGGCTTCTCTTATGACTCTCCATACTTTTCTGAGTCTTTTAAGTGTTGTCTTCCACATTTAAAATGCAAGTCATTCTTTTGTCTTGTACTTGTATTCCCAGTGCATAGCACGATGTTTGGCACATTGTAATCATTTAACTTAATAAATGCTTGTTAACTGCCTGACTGTCAATAATTCAATTATCCCATCAACTTCTTGCTCTTTATCCAAAAGTCATTGGCATTGGGAATAGCTCAGAACAGAGAATTCTAGACGATTGGGCAAAAGAAAAGAATGCTATTTTACAGTGTCAAAGTGTGAAGAGTTTTTAATAATAATCTTTGATAATTAACAGATATTGCTGTGGTTATTATTATTTAGTTTTCAATACTATGAATTTATTGTAATAACATGCATGTACAATTATAACATGTAATTGGCAAAAGTTACTTTAATATTTGAAATTGGCCTAGAACAAATCATCATATTTTTATAATTATAACCTTAAATAGTGTGATTTTGAATACATTCCACCACATTATGGAATGCATTGTTCACATGAACCCTGACCTACATATATTTTAAAAGGAACTGGGCTGGTCATGTAACAATAGCAAGAGATGACAATTAAATAATCTTAGTGCAGTATTCATATCCAGGATATAATAGCAATACATTTTTATACATCCCTTTAAGTTCCACAAAGTACCTTAACATATGTTCATTCTTTTGATTATAACAACTATGGAAAATAGATTATATTAATATCTGTATTTTACAGTTAAGAAAACTGAGTCATATTGTCCAGGATAACACAGAAAATAAGTATCTGAAGCAGAAGCTAAACTCAATTCCTTCTGATGTCAAGAATGGTGTTTGACCCACTCTGCCAGATCAATCAGTCGATAAATATTTTAAAGCACCATGGGTCTAAGCTAAAAGTTAGGGATACCAAAAATAAAAAAAATTAAAGGCAAAAGACAGACCTGGTCATCAAGAAGTACACAATCTAATAGGAGAAATAACATGCAAAGAAACATTAAAAAATCTGCAAACAGTACAAATGGGAAATAATTAATAAAAAGTACTAGAATTAAAAGAGTTTGGGGATTAAGAGACTTTGTAAAAGATGAAATTTCTAGCTAGTACTTAAAAGAAATCAGGTAAGCTAGTAAGTGGAGTTGAGGAGGTAAAACATTCCAAACATAGGACACAGCCAGAGAAAATGCCCAAAGCCCAGAGATCACCTCTAAAAGATGCTGCCTCTGGCATCATGGGTAGATCCTCTGTGGAGGACTGATTGAAAAATAACATGACAGAATATAAGAAAGCATGGGTAAGTTGTAATCAGCATCCTGATAAAAGGAATATCCATATTAGTAAGATCACAGAATCAATGATGTACTTAAGAAAATTGCATTTAAAAAATTTTAATTTCTTTTTTTAGATTTTGAATTTCAAGTTCTTGCCCTCTTTCCCACCATCCATCCCCACCTCCGCTTTCAGTCAGTAACCAATATGATATGGATGAAAAGACAATTGTTAAAAGTGATTAATGGCAACTGTAAAGAGAATTAATGGGGGAAAGAGGTAATTTGAGTTTTTCTTATGCTTCTTGATCACCCTGTCCTTTGACTCTTCCCCATTTATTTTTCTATAGATCCATCTCATGCTATCTGTCTCCTAGTCAGTTGCACAGTTTCAGATGGCAACTTAGACTAACTCACAAACTGTTGAAATTGAAGTTGTATGATGTCAAGAAAGAGGTACATTTAAGAAAATTGTGGAGCAGGGTCCATAATAAAAGGTTAAAAGGGAATATTTTTGCAATTAATGTTTAAACTGATAAGTGTAAGTTTCCTAAAATAAATTGATAAATTAGCTATTTTGGGAATCATTAAGTTAACCAAGATAAATTAATTACTTCTTCCCAGAGTACAAGGAAATAACTGGGGAAAAAAATCCTTGATAATTATAAATTAAGGTAGACTTCAGGAATAGTGGGAAAAGCCCTGGATTTGACACCAGAAGACATAGGTTTGAATCCCAGTTCTGCTATTCATTTCTTTCTATGATGATGGGTAATTCATTAATCAAATAGAATTTAAGGACTTAAGATGTGCTAGACACTGTGCTAGGCAACAGGAATACAAAAGACAAAGGTATAACAGACCTAGCCCTAATGGAGCTTGTATCCTATAAAGACAAAACAAAATACATTTTTAGACATTTATAAAATACAAAATACAAAATAAAATACAAACCAATACAAAATCATTTGGGATGAGGAAAAATACTAGAAGCTTGAGGAATCAGAAAAGACTTCATACAGAAGATGGAGTTTGGGGGCAACTGGGTAGCTCAGTGGATTGAGAGTCAGGCCTAGAGACAAGAGGTCCTAGGTTCAAATCCGGCCTCAGACACTTCCTAGCTGTGTGACCCTGGGCAAGTCACTTAAGCCCGCCCCATTGCAGGAGCCAATACACTGAAGTTAATGGTTTAAAAAAAAAAAGAAGATGGAGTTTGAGCTGATTTTTAAAGGAAACTAGGGATTCTAAGAGCAAGAAGTGGGGAGGAAATACATTTCAGGCACAGGAGGCAGCTGGTGCAGTCAGCGAGATCAGAGATGTAAGTGCACTTTGGCTGGGGTGTAGAACATATAAAGGGGAGTCATGTGTAATGTAAGTGGGAAGATAGCATGGGGCCAGGTTATGAAGAGCCTTAATGCCAAACAGAAATGTCTGCGTTTGATCCTAGAGGTCATAGAATCCACAGACTTTATAAGCAGACTTTGGCATTAGGAAAATCACTATGGTGGCCATGTGGAAAATGAACTGGACAGTAAAACAAGGAAAGGAGACCAATTAACAGGCTATTTCAGTAGTCCAGGCTAGAGATGATAAAGACTTGAATTAATGTATTGGTTAAGTAGGGAGGAGACAGATTTGAGGATTGTTGTAGAGGTAGAAATGGCAAATCATTTCATTTCTGAAGTCATCTATTTCTTCATTTGTAAAATGAGGGTGATTGACTAGGTTACACCTAAATTTTCTAGTTCTAAAACTTATTATCCTAAGTAGTACTCTTAGTTAATTTCCTCACAGTGTCAAATGAGGGATAATGTTTGATTAAGGGGAAAAGGATATTTAAAATTAAAGACAGAACAAATCAAGGCAGATATTGGGTGATGACGTGTGAGCAGTTGGAAAAAGTTTAGAAAATCATTGCTTTTTGAATAAAGTATGCATTTTGCATTAGTTAGATGTTGCAATATCCTGTGAACAGGAAACATGGAATAATGAAGCCACAAGGAAGCATGCTAATAAATTTTACACAGAGAATACATGGTTCTTTGGAGCCAAATCAATCAATTGGCCACTATTGAATAAATACAACTTGTGTTTTTCTAGGTAATTTCTACTGTCATCAGCTATAGACACCACAATATCTTTATCCTTTAAAAATATATTGTCAGTTCTTCGGGTAGATTTTCTCTTTAAGTTCTTAGGAAAGAAGGGGGGATGCAAGGAAATGTATATTCATGTCACACAGCAAAATTCTTCTAATGGCTCAATCCCAGGCAAAAGCAGATAACTGAGATTCACTTATTTCATCTTGACCCAGCCTTTGGATATACACAGCCTATAAATCACTCCCCCAGATAGCAGAATGGCCAAAATTCCAGATGCACCTAAGCTGCATTCTGTTCACTCTGAAGCAATTAGAAAGCAAGCTTCTCTGTGAAGTTAGCCTTCATTACAATTATGATCACTAGGTCCACACCAGAGCAATTAGTCAGATAGTTGCCATAGGGTGGCTGTAGCCTAGGAACTCTAGTGATAGTAAGAACCTTAGAAATAGATTGATTGCCAAGTAGATAATAACCTTATTCTTTATTTTTAATTACCTCATTCCTCACAGCCCACTGAAAAGGCTTATAGACGGGGCAACATTGAAGGACATAGCTGATTCTGTGTGCCCATCATGTGGGCTTAAAGCAGGTTATCTGAAATGAAGTAGGTCATTAAATACTTAGTTCTTATTCATTACAATCATTTCACATAGGAGACTTAATGGATAAATGGAAAGGAGGAACAGATGAGAGATCAAGGATGCATTATTTTATTCATATGGGGACAATTGGATTGGTGGAGAGGAGGGGGATGTGGGGTCTAACACAGGTTAGTAGTGACACATTCAACGTCACCCTCCAAAATACGGGGAGAAAGGAGACAGGATTTGGCTATATTTTGTCAAAGATCCTAAGAAGGAATATTTCACTCTGAGAGGTTTGAATGGAGAACCCAATGCCATCACTTCTATAGTGGCATAAATACAGCTATTGTTTTGTTTCAGTTGTGTCCAAATCTTCATGACTCCATTTGGGATTCTCTTAGCAAAGATACAGTGTGAACTTCAATTCCTCCTCTAGTTCATTTTTAAGATGAGGACATTGAGACAAACAGAGTTAAGTGATTTGTCATGGGCACACAGCTACTAAGTATCTGGGGCCAGATTTGAACTGAGGAAGATGAGTTTTCTTTACTCCAGACCCAGCACTCTATCCATTTTACCATCTAGCTTCCTACTAAATATAGTAGGCACTAAAAATACTTAAGAAATTAAATATGTCATCTCCCTCAGCTTTTCTGATTATTCTTTGAGACATAATTTAATTAATTATTAAATTAAAATTTAATTCAAATCACATACATTTATTAAAATTAAAATCTAATATATAAGGCATTATGGAAGCAAAGATGAAAAACAACAATGTGCCTTCCTTTAAGGTTCTTATAATCTAATAGAGAAGACAAGACCTGAACAAAAATAAGGATCAGATACAATTTTATAATAATAATAGGAGGCATTTCTATAGTGCTTTAAGGTTTACAAAGCACTCTACAAATATGACCTCATTTGATCTTTACAGCAACCCTGGGGAATAGATGCTTTTATTATCCTCATTTTATAGACAAGGAAACTGAGGGAATCAGAGTTTCAATGACTTGCCAGTGGTCACACAACTGATAAGTTTCAGTGTCTGGATTTAAGCTCAATTATTCCTGACTCCAAGCCCAGTGCATGAAAAGAAACATTCATTTCTCTGCCTGAATGACCTTCTCTCCATAGCCCAGTTAAGCTAAATTTATTTCCACATAGTTCTGGATGGAGGAGAGTATAATTCTAGTTGCAGATAAGATAACTCAATGGCCTGGTCAAATATCTGTCTTACTCCTTACCTTAAAAAAAAAACCTGCCTTATATACCCCTCCAAAAATTCTACATAATTCAGAGGTTTTTCAATTCACTAAACTAGAACATTCTATCATTTCTTTGGCTTGAAGTGATGACTCAAACTCATAAAGGGCAATTTCATGTTCTGCCAACAAGTTTTTACTAATCTGGATTTTCAATTCCCAATTAGCCTTTTATCTCCCACCTTTCATAAAGATAAGATCATTTCCCTTTGGAAGTGAAAACAGAAGCAAAATAATATTTGAATTTTTTTTCTTTTTCTGTCCTCTGTTATTCTCTCTTCTACTCATAGTAGCATTCTCTTTTTCCAAATTTGTGACACAGCAATGTAATGATATAGCCACCAAGATAATCCATTGGATCTTAAGCTAGAAAGTCACAGAGAAGCAGAATGGTAATAATCTCATTGTACTCTGTTTGTATCAGGCCACATATGCAATATTATCCTCAGTTCTGGGTGCTATATCTCAGGAAGGATGCTGATGGCTTGAGTATATGCAAAGGAGGGCAATAAGGACAGCAAAGAGCCTCAAAACTAAGCCATTTGAGGATTATTTGACACAACTGGGGAGTTGCGCTTGGAGACAAAATACAATTCATATCCAAAATATGGCCATTGTTTAGATGTTGTGTTTTCTTTCTTTTTTTCATCAATTGCTATGTTCATCTCTTTCCTTGCTCTCCTGTCTTTTCTATTTAATATTACATGTTCTTCCTAGGCATATATTCAGACTTCTTTCACTCTTAATTGCTTTTTTGTCTTTCTTTGACTTTTCATTTTCCACCTGTTTTACTTACATTTTCACGAGTTTACTACCAACTTTTTGGAATTGATCAATGACTTTATACATTATTTTTTCATTGATGATACAATGTGTTTTAGTTTAGTTTAGTTTTAGTTTTCCCAACTGCCGTGCTAAAGTATCTGATTTTCAAGAACTACATGTATGATTTCACCCACTTTGGCTCAATTTTAGCCAGAAGGATAGAGTCCTTCAAGAGCATCTGAGAATATGGTAAAAATTCATCTGAGGAATGAGGAATTATTCTACGTCCAGGAAATGTTAAAGAAAATGAAGGTAAGTAGTTACATAAATGACTTCTATTATATTTATTCTGACGCATCTAACCACCAGATTTTACAGTTCTCTTGATTCTTCTCATTTCCCACCTACGCTCCTAGTTCAAGACAGCACCTTGAAATTAATTAATCAAAAATCCTTCCGAGAATGTCCATTTCTGACCAATATGTCTTCCTGAATATGAATAGGAAATAAAATACCATTTGATGTTTATAATTATGTGCATAATCTCAATGACGGAAGTGGATGACCATGTTAAGGGTTGGGAATTACTTGATTAACATATGCAGGGAAAGTTTCTGAGGCCTTATAAAGCCACCATTGTGGAACAAGAAATTATAGGACCATCCACTCCTTCTGGTGAAAAACAGAGTGAGCTACAATGACTACCATGTGCACCAAAGGGTCATCATTGAAAGGTAGGTACAACTCCCCAAATATATCTCAATTATTTATTTCTTTGACTTTCTTTAAATTCTCCAACTCTTTGATATTTTGGGAAACATATTGTTGATTAGAGTCCTCAGAAATACAATCTAAATACATGATGTGCACTCTTTCTCCACTCAACAGTCATCATCTGAGCCTATACAAGTATGTGAAATGGAACCTTACTGAGAAATTGCTTTGGTGTGAATTATATAGTACAATAGAATGATGGCCAGATTTGGAATCAAGGAGCTTGAGTTAAAATTATGGCTCTACCTCTTCATATGACCTTGGGCATTCTCAACCTCACTAAGCCTCAGTTATCTAATCTGTAAAATAAGATCAAACCCAACAACCTATCAGGTCCCTCAGTAATCAAGATTTATTATGCTATGGTCCTACTATCCATGTCCTGTAGGTGGTAGGACCTGAACTTCTAGCTCCCCGACATTTGTGAAGTTTTAGAGATTGGCCCCTGAGCAATTAAAATATTCATTACATCCAATTCTTCTATACTCATGTAAGACATAGTCTTGAGTTGGACACAGATCTCTTAATTTTGGTCAAACCATTTGTCACCTTGAACAGTGAATAACTACTGTAGTCCTTTCTAGGTTCCTGGCTAATTTGCAATTAAAAAAGAACTAGTAAAATTAGTTAGACCTATTTTACTTGCATTCTGACAGCTATTCCATGATAAAGGAAGTTTCTTTATCAGGCATTCACTATACCAAAAAATCATAGTCAAGGGAAAAAAGTAACAACTAAATAAGGGTCAGCTTGATGAAGTCAGAGGATAAAGGCCTTTGAGTCAGTAAAATCTGAGTTCAAGTCCTGCCTCTGAAACATATTAGCTATATGACCATTGTCAAGTTATTTAGCCACTGACTACTCCAGACGATTGTCTAAAATGATGTTACAGATTTATGAGCTACCAATCTGCATCCACAAAAGAGTGTTTCCATATTGTAGTTCCTTATCCCAGTGAAACTGAAAGTCTGGACAAGTGTCCCCTCAAAACAAACAATCAGAGCTAAAAATGAAAAAATACAAGTATTTCACATACTTGTATAGACTCAGGTGATGTATAATGTATAAGTGAAAGTATAGAAGTTGGAAATAATTATTTAATTGATTGTTTCCTGGGCTCAAGATTTCCAATGTCTCTATAATATATATTTGTTGTGCCATATTGTTGGGAAATTATTCTTGGCTATATATGATGTATGTTGATACTTAATTATCATTTCAGAAGTTTCGAGTTTTTGAAAAATAATAAACCCTCTGATTTGGATCATCCCCTTGTTCTAAAGTATCTCTATTTTATAACTTAGAGGGTTTCTTCTTTATGGGTTATACGTAGTGTAGATTTTTCAAAAAATAAAAATTTAGTTTCTTTCTAACATTGGTACCTTTTCTACCATTTATATTATAAGCCTCTTGGAAACTTACTTTTGTTACAGGTAAAAATATTGGTTCATCAGATGTTCTTATGAAAAAGTTTCATTAGAATTATGAAGCAATATTGTTTTTATAGTTCATCTATGTCCCTTTTCTGTTTTTAACTCTTACTTTCTGTCTTAGAATCAATACTGTGAATTGGTTCCAAGGCCAAAGAGTGATAAGTACTAGGTAATTGGGGTTAAATGACTTGCCTAGGATCACACACCTAGGAAGTGTTTGGGACCAAATCTGGACCCAAGACTTTTGGTTTCTAATATTGGTTCTCAATCCACTAGGCCAACTAGCTGCCTCTCTCCCTTTTCTTTGAAAACAGATGCAACAATACCTATTAACACATATTGTACAATCTCCATTCCCCATGTTTTAAGTATTTTGTCAACTCTCTTTTTTCCTTCCACCCCCAAAAGTACAATATCAGTATAATGAGGTTATTTGGAAAGTAGAGCATTTTCAAATGTACAAAAAATAGAGATTATCACTTCTTCAGAATTTCTTGCATATTGTATAAACTCAAATTTTTCTTTCTGCCAGTAAGGTCAGTGACCTTTTTAATAATCCCTAAACCACTAGGATTTCTCCCATATTTAGTGCAGCCTGGCTCTAACCTCTTACAGGTAAAATTTAGGACCATATCTATATTATGCAGCAGAACTAGACTCCAGTGGATTCTAGTTGATACTAATAAACAAAAAAAAGAGTTTTATAATGATTATTCCTTTTGGTTTTTAAGATAGACAAAATAATCACATTGGTTCTACCAATCCCTCTTCATTTTGCAAAACCTAAGTGTTGCAAGAATTGGACAAGAGAGGGTTAAATTTGTAAATAGCTTCAGAGCACAGCTGCTGGAAATTTTCTACAGGAATTCCCATGACATTAAACTATCTTAAGAGACTGACCTGGACACCCTGCCTCAAAATTAATTTAAGCTCCAAATGTTTGCAAAGAATAGAAGCACTCTCGGGAGCAATACAAAAATACAGGGAGTGACCTACTTCTCAAACTGTATATATGTGCAAATATAATTATAGATCTAAATTTGCACAGTGAAAGGTGTTGGCTTTCCCCCCTGTTATTACAGTGCCAAATCATAAAGCAGAGCACATTGGTAAGAGATAACACTCTATATGACTCCATTACTTTGAATAATGTCTTCTGGGGAGATCATTCTGAACATGTCCATTTTCACTCATACAGGGTCATTACTGCTACTGCTGCTGATGTCAAGCCTGCTCCTGTCAAGGAGCGTGGAATCTCTGCCCATCTGTCCCAGCGGGGCTGTCAACTGCCAGGTGTCCCTCAGCGACCTCTTTGACCGTGCAGTCATGCTCTCTCACTATATCCACTCTCTTTCCTCTGAAATGTTCAATGAATTTGTAAGTATCAGTTCCATCCAGGAATGACCCTTCGTCTGAACTCTGGGGCAGCTGAACTTTAAAATACCAAACAAAAACCTCACAAGGCAAAAGTAGTCAATGGAAAACATCCCTGGCTAATGCTAACAACAGGGCCACTAGCAAGAATAAAGTTGTTTTGAAGTTATGGCAGCCACCTGTTAATGTTTACTTGGTTAAATGGATTTCCTTCTACCATTTACCTCCTCTACTCCAATCAAAGATAGCTCATGGATCCCCAAGCCTGCTTTTGTGAAACTCTGGATATCCCCTAAACATTCTAAATTAGTTATTGGTTTGGAGAGATTTAATAAAATTAAACAAACTTTATTTAATTCACTTTTTCTATGTGACACAAAGTACTTCCATAGTCTGGAAGAGGGAGGAAAGGATGTCAGGAAGACAAAAAAACAATGGGACATTACAAATCCAAAAACACTGAGAATCATACTTCTACAGAAAAAAAAGGGGATTTTCTAATTACAAGAATAGGGATAGCTAGGGTCATTTTCTATTCTCTTTCTGATTAAGCACTATTAAAAAGCCCCAGATTAACCCTTTTAGGCAAGTTAAATATCACAACATATTTTATTGTTCCACTGAATTCAGTGATATCCAAATGAGAATCTGATTCAATATTTGCCAAATGAATATCCATGGTTCTACTGCCTGCTTTTTTTCTTTTCTTCTTCCTTCTACCTTCTCTCTCTCTCTCTCTCTCTCTCTCTCTCTCTCTCTCTCTCCTGTCTCTTAT